>NW_006239160.1:390894-396684 GCF_000226075.1 Solanum tuberosum
TACCACTCCCTGTGGGATTCGACCTCAACTCATTTAGTTGGATTATATTACTGACTAACGATCGTTGACACTTAGAATTAGATGAAGTGTCCTGATACGTGCAATCAAAATAGCGCTGCTGCCAGGGAGTGGTGTTGGTTAAGATTCTTTAGTTAAGTTGAGTTTTGTTCTTGTTAGTTATAGTTGAACTTAATTTTAGTTTTGGTTTTCATGTTGCTTATTTAGTACAAAATAAAGGAGCATGTCTTGCAGCAACGGTGACCAAATGGACCTCTCTCCCTTGAGGATGATGATTCTTAGGGATAACATCCTAAGTTTCAGACAATTGAAGGGTGAGTCAATCCATGAGTTGTGGGTGAGATTTCAGTCTCTATTGCTGCACTGCCTAACTCATGGAATCTCAAATAAAATTCTGCTAGATGCTTCTATAGAGGTCTTGGTCCGGAGAACAGAGAAGTGGCTGATCAAATTTCTTCGGGTGGTCTTACACGACTACCTTATGTAATAGTAGCCCAGCTTCTTGATCACATGGCAAAGACCAACAAGGAGACTGAGAAGGACCATATTTTGGACACAGTGCTGACTCAGCTAGATCTCGTGGCCAAACAGCCTATGGAATTGGAGGTCCCACACAAAAACAAAGATCGGTACATTCCCCCTCATGAGCGTAGAAAGTCCAAGGAGTATGAGGGTGGACGAGTAGAAGAGATTCTCTCACTCATTTTCCACAAAGTTGAAGAACACGATCAGTGTTGAATGAGATAAAAGAGAATGCCTCATTGTTGAATCGGATGCTTCCCATTCCATATCTATTCAGATACTGGAGACCTAGATGGGTTATATGTTGCCTCGTCTCTACCCCACAAATCAATATTGAGTGGGGAAGTCGTGCCACAACGTAAACTAAGGAACTTCTTAGGAGGCAACCCAAGTTTTTACTGCTTTCTTTTTGTTTTACAAATAATCGTCTGTTAATTTTGCAGGTTGAAGTGTAGAATGTGTTTGAAAAGTGCAGATTGACAAGCTAAATGTCTAGTCAGCAACTCGCCAAAGTGGTCGGCGAGCCCAACTTGGACCGCCGTTGGACTCAAGGAATTTTGAAATTGAAGTCTGTAAAACTTAGCGAGCCCATGAGCAGATTGGTGAATTGTCGACCAGGTCGGTGATCAAGATTTTGTCCGCCGTTTGGACCCCCACATTAACTGAATGTTCTGTAAAACTTGGGGAGGTAAGTGCCCACTCGGCGTGTCACCGAGTGGGTCGGCGAGCAAAACTTTTGTCACCGAATGGGCGAGAACTGGATGGATTTTAAAGGCCAAAAGTTCAAAAGTTCAAAAGTTCAAAAGTTCAAAAGTTCAAAAGTTCAAAAGTTCAAAAGTTCAAAAGTTCAAAAGTTCAAAAGTTCAAAAGTTCAAAAGTTCAAAAGTTCAAAAGTTCTCACATTCCCTCACTTTTCAACTTTCCAAACTCACATCCGCATTGTAGTTTCTTATAATTTTGCTTTATTATCGTTTTCTAGTCATCATTTGTGTGTTCAGAGTTGGATTCTTTGCCGCCTAGCTTTTCAACTTGGTTATTCGGCATATAACGTTGGTTTTTCGAACCCCAAATTCTTATTTTGTGATTTTACTCATTTGCAAGTAATTTTATCTTAGTTATGTGTGCTGGGCCTCTCAGATCGTAATTGTATGCTTGAATGCCTATTTTAATTTGAATATCGTGCCTAGAATGCCTATATTGTTGATTTCCTGAATATTTTGTGCCTTAAAATGGTTCGAAATTGTTGGGTTGTGTTGGGTTGTTGTTGGGTCTAGTCAGGTGAAGTCTATGTAACCCACATTTGTTCCAAATGACGTATTTTGCCCAATGATGGAGCAGCTGACGTCATTTTTAAGGGCAAAAAGTCATCAAATGGCCAAATTTGGCCAAACCGGGAGAAATCTGAGTATCCCGGGGGCATAGGTGTAATGGGTCTAAGTTGAATTAAATGAGTGCATGTTTGATTTTGTTTTCAGGGGCTGCGGGGTTGAATTTGGAAGTCCAGGTTGAAAGTAGGGGCCGTTTGGCGAGCTGGGTCGAGCTCGCCGAACCACTCGATGGTTCACCGAATACCCCTTATCGCCCTTAATTTCTTGCTAAATTTTGAGTTTTGGGTCTATAACTTTCGGTGAGAAGTCGGAGTTCGCCGAGTGCACTCGGTGACTCGCCGAAAGTCCTTCTTGATCATCTTTTCTATGCCCCTAACCCCTAAAATGCGCTGTAACTTTCGATGGGCTAGTCCTTGCTCGCCGAATGCTGTCGGCAATTCACCAAAAGGCCTATCCCATCGCCGACATGCCAATTTTTCTGGGATATTTTGAGCCATTCCTTTTGGCGAGCCCGATTTGGCTCGCCAAAGTGATTCGGAGACTAGCCGATTGGTTCGGCAAGTCTATCTGCAACTATTTTTCTACAACTGTTCTTGCACTATTTCTAATTTCTTTTAATGTTTTTGCAGACATGGCTAGACCAAAAGTGGCCGGTAGAGACATGCCGCCCCGCAAGCGGGCCAAGGGAATAAAAATCAACGAGGATGCAGCTGCATCCAAGGCGAAGGCTACTAAACTTCCCACAACAGGTGGGAAGGGAAAGGGCAAGGCACCTGCACCTGCGTCACTGGAGGCCAGCTCCGACAGTGACAACATCTATGCCACTCACCTCACCACTTCTAAGAGTGAGGGTAAGCACTAGGAGCATGAGGCTGCAACTTCTAAGCCTGAAGATGAGCTACAGGCAGCCCAGAGAGCAGAGCTTCATTCCAAGAGGCTGAATGATCCCTTACAGTTCCCTGGTGCCACAAGGGAAGAAGCTGGCAACCAAATTCAAGTCGGTTGACTTGTGGTTGTTAGTGGTAGAAAGGTAATGTGTGATAGTGATGCCATAAATGCAGCCTTAGGTATTTCCACACGAACTGGGGATGCCTGCCAATATCTGATCAGAACAAAGACAGTAGAAAACATGAAAAAGTAGTTGGCTCCGCTGATATCAAACGGTACTCCTAAATGGCTTGAGATTGGAGCACCCATTGAGAAGAAGAACCGGAACATAGCAGCAAGGTTCTGGTTTGGCTTCATCAGCAGTACCATTATGCCATCCCAAAATCAGTCGATTCTCTGCCACGTCAAGGCAGCCTGTCTAGGTTTCATCATTGATGAGACAAGGCTATATTTGGGGATGATTATGGCACAGGAGATGGTCATGAGGGCCAAACAGTGCAAAACCTCTCTCCCCTTTCCGGTTTTGATCACTGAGCTTCTGCAGGCAAGCTCGGGTACTTAGAGATGAGAAGAAGGATGCGGAAGTGACTACCACATCTTGTACCGACATCTAGAGGATTGAGGTGGAATACTTGAAAGATTAGGCGGAGAAGAAGAAAGCAGCCCCGGTGGATACATCCCCGGTTGTTGATCCTCAGACACTACCTGCAGAGGCAGCATTGCCTAATCCAGCCCTTGGGCCTTTAGGTACATCTAGTGCTGCTCCTTCTATTACTCCTAGTTCCTCTACTCCTTATGTGCCTCCTAGATCTAGTACTACTGCTACTGTTGGCCGACCTCCATTTACCTAGGCTGCATTGCTATGGCTAGGCAGCTAGCCCATTCTGCGGATCGTCATGCCGCCATACTTGAGGCCACTACTTTGGGCATGATTCAAATAGCCCTCGCTGATAATGTGACACATTTGAGTGCTACTATTGATGCCCTTGCGGCTAGGATAGCGGTGTGCAAGCATGGACAAGGGGCCATTGAAGAGGTGACGGTTCTAAAGGCCGCTATTGATGCGCTAAGGAAAGATGTGGACCAGCTGAAGTCCACTGACATGTCTATGATTTTGGGGACAGTGGAGATCCCAGAAGTGCCAGTTGAGCCAGATATGCCTCCGGATGTTCTAGCTGAGGAGGTAGCTGATCTCGAGTCTGAGGCGGAGACCGATGAGGAGCATCTTGGTATTGATGAGGAGGCTTCCTATGAGGGCCTGACAGAGGTTGAGGAGGCGATGATAGATTCAGTTGTCCGGATTTCTTTTGTCCGAATTTCTTTGGCAGACACCTCCATGGCCGGATCTACTATTGATGTGACTCCGGTCACTAATGCCCATGATCAGACTGCTGTGGTACTAGGCACTGATACCCCGACAGATGGAGCGACTACTTAGACATGATCTTCTTTACCTCCCTTTCTGTCCCTTTTTATTGACTTTTGGATATTTTTCCTGCATTTGCGAACAAACTGCTTTTTGTTTTGTGGTAGGGTGAGGTATTTCCATACCTACCTCTTGTGTTGATGACATTTTTTATATATACTGGGTTTTGTGATACATATTGTGTTTTGACATTGTTTTTGTGGATGTTTGAGCTTGTGGCTCCTTCTTTTGAATGTAAATGATTTTTGGACCCTTCCAAAAAAATTTGCCACCTCTTGTGTATTCAATTGTGGTTGTGAAGAAGATGGAACCCCTCCATACAAAAAGAAAAAGAGAAAGAAGAAGAAAAGAATAAGAATGTAAAAGTTTTGAAATAAAGTTGCAAAAGAAAATGAGGTGTCCAAAATTTCATGGAAAATAAATAATAGGGTGAATTTTGAACATAAATGAAATTGTTGAAGAAAGGGAAGAAAGTGTTGTTCATACCACATTCCATGAGGATAGCAGCCACTGAGCCTAAATGACCATACCTTTACACTCAGCCCCGTTACAAGCCTTGAAAAGACCTTTTTGATCTTGAGTGAGCTGAAACAAGTGTTGATTGGAAAATAAGGGCAAACCTATGGGTGAAGTCCTGCATGTGTTCATCTTTGTGAGCGTGAGAGTTGTTTTTTATTTCGGAACTATAAATTGTTGAACCATTGTGTGTGAATATGGAATCATCTTTGTATGAGGTCATTTGAGTACCTTTGTTGAGCTTGAACTTGCATTTGAAGCAAGTATGGTGAACTTGAGAATCTTTGTGAGTCACAACTTGAACCATTAAGTGCACAATTGATCCTTGCATGAGTAAGTTGAGTCTTGTTGTGTGCATTCAGGATTAAATCTTGTATAGCACTGTTTGAGACGTCCCTTTTGAACTGCTGAACTTGAGTTTTACTTGAGGACAAGCAAAAATTTAAGTTGGGGGTGTTGATGAGTAGGGGGTGTTAATGAGTCCACGTTTTGGACTCATTTAGGACTTTATTTGGATAGATTTAGTTTCTTCAAATGCTTATTTTGTGCCAATAACTGATAAAAAATCCTTGATTTTCAGGTATTTGAATGGAGGAACAAAGAATGGACACTAATTTGCAAAAGAGAACGAAGCGAGCTGAAAGAAGGAAGAAATGAAGGCCTGGTGATCGTCGAATCCATTTGGCGAGTCGTCGAATGGCCACCATCTCGCCTAAAGTTCCAGTGTGCTATGCCCTGAAGGAGAAAATCAAGTTGGCGAGAGAAAGGAGTTGTCGGCGTGTTGCTGAGTGGTTCCGCGATGCAGTGTTGGATCGCCCAAAGTTACAGAACTTGAGGATGTTGAAGGCCAAAGCAAAAAGGCGATGGAACTGACCAAAGGGTGAATCGTCGAGCTGATCGGCGAGCCCGACTTACTGCACCGAATGGCCCTTCGCAGCATATTGTTGGAAGACTATAAATACGTTTTGAACATCTAGTTTTAGGAGGATCGAATCATTATTATTATCTTTTACATTGGGAGATTGAACTCTGAGTATAGACACTAAGTTTTCCTTAGCTTTGAAGAATTGAAGTTTTTCATTTTTGAGAAAT
>NW_006239160.1:396974-405606 GCF_000226075.1 Solanum tuberosum
ATGGTGTGTGGGTATTGGGTTGTCATGGGTTCAACTCGAGAGAGTGAATCCTAAACCCTTTTCCACACATTCAACTCGAGAGAGTGAATGGACTAAGGCGTTGTCTATTCTTATTTCGTATGCTTGTTGATGTTCGAGAGAAATTGACTTGATTTGGGGTAAATTGTTCTAGAGAAAGTTTACCTCCTCTATAGTCTAGCATATTCATTGATTTACAGCTAATTTCTAATAATTGCAATTACCCATTGTCTATATTAGCCTATAATCGAATCACATCCCAAGAACCCGTCTCATTATTGTTATTCCATATTATTTGCTACTGCTATAGTTGATAATTACAACCAAAACCCCCATGTTATTTGACATTCGTGTCACCCCCTGACTTGAATTATGTTTTTATTTGATAATGTTTATTCCTATGATTAACTAGAGCATATTTGTACTTTCCTATTGAATCTTAAACATGTACCACTCTCTGTGGGATTCGACCCCAACTCATTTAGTTGGGTTATTTACTGACTAACGATCGTTGAAGCTTAGAATCAGATGAAGTGTCTTTGATAACGTTATTCAATCAGCGACTTTAGCAGATTTTAAGTTAGGGGTCGTTTGGTCTTTTCCTCATGCGTTGGACCCCTAAACTCCGTAGTTTTTGTCAGTTTTAGCCTAGTAAACTAATTAGAACCTAACCTAATCAATTATTCACCAAAAATTCCTCAAACTTAGAGCAAAAATAAAGGAGAAAGTCAAGATTCCCTAGTTCAAGAACGCAACGAGATTTCATCAGTTCCATCCCCAAAATCGAAAGATTTCTTCGTGGAATTTGTCACTAGGTATGTGGGATTTCACTAGTGGGTTTCTTTCACCCATTAGGTCCCTAAATTTCAGTCAGAATCTTGATTCCCTTAATATTATCTAGACTTGGGGTTTCTTGAATATTATAGATTGTTGGATTTTAGCTGTTCGAATGATCCAAATCAGATTATCATGATTTTAGTATCGTTTTGTGTAGATTCTTTCATAATTTCAGAACCCTATCAATGTAATATTTTTAGTTAATGAATTACACATGCTAGGTCAGTTATTTTAAACTTAGAGCAAAAATAAAGGAGAAAGTCAAGATTCCCTAGTTCAAGAATGCAACGAGATTTCATCAGTTCCATCCCCAAAATCGAAAGATTTCTTCGTGGAATTTGTCACTAGGTATGTGGGATTTCACTAGTGGGTTTCTTTCACCCATTAGGTCCCTAAATTTCAGTCAGAATCTTGATTCCCTTAATATTATCAAGACTTGGGGTTTCTTGAATATTAGAGATTGTTGGATTTTAGTTGTTCGAATGATCCAAATCAGATTATCATGATTTTAGTATCGTTTTGTGTAGATTCTTTCAAAATTTCAGAACCCTATCAATGTAATATTTTTAGTTAGTGAATTACACATGCTAGGTCAGTTATTTCAGATATATATGCTTCAGTTTACGAATGTCACATTATCAGTTATAAATGTTGCATTCTCAGAGTTTGCATGTGAGTAATTGAGTTATTTAGTACTTTACATTTCATTCATAAAATTTCTTATATACATTCTAATTGGGAGTAGATTAATACCAAGGGGACTAGGGTTTAGCGTACCTGAATAGTCCCAGAACTACGTGCCCTCATAGGTTTCTAAGTCCCCTCTATGGGCATTCAAATTTAGTGATCATGCCAGTCATCCCTATATACCTTTGGTAAGGTATAGTGGGTCCTCTTGATGGGGCGTATACATTAGACTCCACATTTATCTCATATGGTTTTATGTAGGTTATTAGTAGCTCCCTTACGGTCAAATTCTATTGCATGTACCATGTTATTAGGTACAGTCAGATTTCAGTCTCAGCATGTTATAAACTTGGTCATTGTCTTCAGTTAGTTATAGTTCAGTATTGTCATTATAGTATCATGCTTCCCTCTTATCATTGCTCATATATATATTTTGGTTCAGTTATGTTTATTGTTCAGCTTTATTCTATCCTGCATGCTCAGTACCATTCAAGTACTGACGTATACTGTGCACTACATCTTCTCGTGATGTAGGTTCAGGTCCTCATCTTCCAAATCACGCATAGATCGGTTCCTGATCTTCAGCTCAGGAGCATCAGTGGTGAGTCCTCATTCTCCGAGGACGACAAACTTGTTTCCTTTGCTTTTAGTCTTAGTTTCAGTTCTTGTTAAATTTAGCTGGGGCATGTCCCAGCACTTCTAGTCAGTTAGAGGTTATTTTCAGACATAGTTTATGGGTATTCCCCATCATTTCAGTTTACATGATGATTTAGCATACGCACAAGTATTTCTTTACTTCAATTTATTTAGTATACTTATGATATTCCAGCGGGGTTAGCTTGGGGTCACTCATGATCCTAGGTCCCATGTCCGCATCCTGGGGGTAGCTTCGGGGCGTGACATTCTTGATCCAGCAACTCCACCAAGTTATCCTCTTCAATAGCCATTTTCTACCATGTGGGCTAAAGTTATGGCTTATTTAGCAATAAGCAACTGCAATATGACCATCCCAATTACCTATTCATTCATATATTCCCCCCCACCCCCCACCCTCCCAAAGAAAGTGCTTCTTCTCCTTCTCACCATTCTCTTCCTTCTCTTTCTTCTCTTCCTTCTCCTTCGTATGTGTATACCAAACATGACAAGAAGTTTAAGTGAAAGAATATCTAGTTTATCCAACAAAGCACAAGAATTATTTATTATATATGGTATAGTTGTTGTGTTTTTTATTTTGAGTCCTAGACGAACCATTTATATAGTTTGACCAAATTAAACAAAGTCTAGGGCTAGTGTCATGCGTTATTTTAGTCACAAATCCTTAAACCTTTCATCCTCATTGTGACTATAATACCAAATGACGTTAGCTCTAGTCTTTCTTTCGTTTGGCCAAACTATAGGAATTGTTTGTCTAGGACCAAATATAATTAACACAACAAATATACCACATATAATAAATAATTCTTGTGCTTTCTTGGATAAACTATCTATTCTTTCACTTAAACTTCTTGTCATGTATGGTAAAAATAGAAGAAGGAAAAGGATTTAGGGTTAGAAGTAGAAGAAGCACTTGGTTATTTCTGATCTCCATAACCTCATATTTAAGTCTTGTTGTTTCTAATGTTACTTTGTTCCCAAATCAATTTTTTAGTGATGGAGAGACCTTAGTTTCGTCCAACCAAAAATTTGAAATAGGATTATTTTAATTCTATTAGAATGTTTGGACGCAATAGTTATCAGGATTGTGGTATCAGAATATAAGGTCAGTTTAATATGGGTTGACAATAGATTTATAAATCCACTTAGATATGGTGAAATACTTGTATTCGATATAGGACACATTTTTTTCAAGATTTTATAAGAACAATCATACGGATTTATAATTCAAATCGTTCCCGGACCAGTTCTGCAACTCCTGGATTGTTGTTATTCATTTTCTTAGCACAACATCTCTCTATCAGCTTTGATTGACTATTATCTTTTTGGGTATCACAATATTTTTAAAGCTATAAAAACATATTATTTTAAATAAAGTAAGAAGTTAAAAATAAATTATTTTCAAATATAGAAACGTGTTACTTACTTTAGCATATTATTTTAAATAAAGTAAGAAGTTAAAAAGAAATTATTTTCAAATATAGAAACGTGTTACTTACTTTATAACATAAGACCATACTAATATAAATAAAGTAAGAAGTTTAAAAATAAATTAATCTTAAATATAAAAATATATTTCTTTGAATATGGAGAAATTTAGAAAAACCAAACAACTAGAACAATAATTTTGAAATTTCACTTCATAAAGTCTCATTAGAAGATAGAGAAATTATCGAAGACGAAGGAAAGTCTGGTGAACCGAGATAATATAAATTTAAAAAGATCAAGTATAAATTAGAACAATAATTGAATTTTCTAGAGTAGTTGAGGATTTCACCTCATAAAATTCCATCAAGTTATAGAGAAATTACCAGTGATGAAAAATTCTGATGAAACGAGATAAAGAATCCAATGAAGAGAGAACTCTTAGCCCATCAATTATGTTGACAAGAGAGAGAATTTGACGGAAATTCCTAGAGAAAATGAAAAATAAATAAAAACTATTAAGACTTTATGTATTGAGTTTACTTTTATATTTAAAATACTTTTATTGTATTTATGTTTTTAAAATATTTCATCTTTATAACTTATAGATTAATGTTGACACTATTAGAAACTAATATACCCATAATTAGTGTCAATTATGAAAAGGACTCAATATAATTAATATAGTATTAATGTTGCGTTAACACAACTCTTTCTTTCATAATTCACATAATTGTCATCCCTTTCAAACAAAGTTGACAAATCAGTCTCACTTTAACACATAAGCCTTCTTAATGTTTACGCCTATCATTAATTAAATATAATGTAAAAATAAGAAACATATAACAAATTTAATTTGTAAACTTATCATTTGATAACCTCTCTTTGCATTGCGTTTTACTACTATCTCTATGTGAGAATTTCAGTTATTTTCGATTTTGTGCACTTTATTTCTGTCATTTTCAAACATCAATTCAATTATATATATAGAGTACAACAAATTATGAACAAAAATAGCACAATTGGACAAAAATGGTAGAAATTATGGACCAACTTTACAATAAATAATTTTAGTAAAATAAATCAGAAATTAGACACAAAACTACAAAAAAATTGGACCAAAACTACATAAAAACAAAACAAAAAAAGTTAGAGCAGAATTAAGTTACAAAAAAAAAGACAAAAAACAACAACAAATTTGGACAACCAGCTACATTTCACATTTCCTTTCCTCCTATCTTTCATCTCTTGTTGTTTGATTCGGTAGAATTGTTTAGAATCTTGTCTTAGCTTTCTATTTTCATAGATATGAATATTATAGGACATCAATCGAAGATCATATTTGTTTTAAGATATTGAAGTAGTTAATGTCTTAACGAAGTAATAGACATGGGATTGAGGAACATAGGAGTAGGAAGTCATTGGTTAGAGGAAAGAACAGGACCACCTTGGAAAATAAAAAGGAACTCTCTAGGTTTGAGCCGCATTGAATCTTAGGATGATCTATCTAATATTAGGGGAATCCTCAATAGTGGTGACATTTTCACTTTTCAAGCAACTGATACTTGTACTAAATGCTCATACTGAAAAAATGGACTCCTAGATCTGAATTCTAGGAGGTTGCTTAGAATAAATTTTTTCTTTCTCATCCACTCAGAGAGATGTAGACATTGATGTTTAGGAAAGTTACCGCGATATATTAATGGTGACAAAATTAAATTTATACTATAATGACAGATATATTTTAGAATCATCCATGTATGTAGATGGAGTAGAAGACAAGGACGAAATGTGAAGTGTTAAGGTTCTTGCGAGAAGGACAAAGCAGGCCTCTAGTGATCCTTATCTCAACACGCTACATAGAGGTTCATTCACACCATCGATCTAAAGTATTCTCATAGAATCGTAACATTTATGAGTTTGATCACAAATCACAAAAGAGCCAAAGCTAAAAGTTAACAATCAATAAAACTAAATCAATAAAAATATTTCAAACTATGCATAAATTTAAACAATAAAATATAGGTGGGGTGAAAACAAAGAGTTTTTCTTTAAAAAAATTGTTTCTTTCTCTAAATTGTTTCAAAATTTTGCACAAAAAAAAATCATCAACAAAATTCATTGATTATTAAACAAAAATTTGACTTGAAAATTCATGATAGCAAAGATTTGTTACCTAAGCAAAGTGAATATACCATTTTCGCTACTATTGAAGCTAGAAACGTTGAAGTAGTCAAATCATTTGTGAGTGAAGTAGCGATTTTTGGGTGAAACAATGATTTTGGGTGAAGAGCAGCATTGCGGCAATTTCAGGTGAAGCCAAATAAGAGAGAAAACAATTTCTTATAATATAGGGTTTTGATAGAAAAAAACGACAATAATTAAAAACAGAAAAAAAAGAGGTGAAATTTTAATACCCTCCTATTTTATTTGACACTGTGTTTATGAAATTAAACTTTTGAAACTTTTAAATTTTAAGTATAGGATGATATTTTAAAACTAAAAGTATATTATTGTAAATAAAGTAAGAAATCAAAAAATAAATTACTTTTAAGTATAAAAAAATATGTCACATTTTTTAGGGAATTATGAAGAATAGAAAAAAAATGAAATATTAAGAAACAATTACAAATTTACATTAAAAAAACTAAAACAATATAGACGATTAGTCAGTTTGTAGTCAAGATATGCCAAAAGACTCAATTCTTATCGGAGAAAAAGCTTCATATTAAATCACAAATTAAATGTATAGCCAAATTAATACAATTAAACTTTACTATAAAGTACAAAAGGGGAAGGAAAACACAATGATTGATGTTCTTTCTAGGTTATCACTAGTGGAGATGAGAACTCTTACTCTTTCAATTGTGAAAACTCACCTTCTGAAAATTTCTAAGCAAAGTTGGATTTCAGATCCTGAAGTTTGTGTAATAACACAACATTTGGATAAAAAAATCAATATCCAAGGTATACTTTATTACATGGTCAATTAAGGATATAAGGGAAATTGTTCATTAGAGAAAATCCTCAATTAAAAAAATAATATATTCAACTTTGGCATAACATTATTGTGGGGGATATCCTTGTATTGAGAACAAAGTTAGTTACATTGTTTTACTAAAAAGGTTAAGAGATGATGTGCAGGTTTATGTCAAGGCATGTAATATATGTCAAAGACACATTAATATGACAATACATCATACATTAGGCTTCTACAACTACTAAGTTTGCCTTCAACAACATGGAGCAACATTAGTATAAATTTCATAAACAAACTTCTTAAGTCCAACAGAAAATCAGTGATATGGAAGGTGGTGGGTATATTGACAAACTATATGCGCTTTGTGTTCTAGCTCATCCTTACTCAGCTCATAATGTAGATTAAAAAATATTTACAAACTACATTGAATGCCTGAAGAAATTGTGAGTGACAAAAACTTTGTGTTTACAAGCAGGTTTGGCAAAAATCATTCACAATGTTAGGAGTGACTCTCAACACTTCCGTTACATACCACCCACAAATTTATGGTCAAACATAAGTTGTTAATAGATGATTGGAGACGTATCTTAAATGTTTTTACTTAGATTCACAGAAGATCTACCTATTGAGCAGTTGTTGAATGGTGATATAATACCACTTTTCACTCTTTTATACAACAAACTTCTTATGATGCATTATATGGTCAACCACCTCCTTTCATTTGCAATATGTTGCTGGAGATTCAACAAATGAGAAAGTAGACATGAAATTTCTTACAAGGGAGTGTAAGCTACAACAATTGAAGTATCACTTGAAGAGGGCTCATTAAAGAATGACTGGTCAAAACAACAAACACAAGTCTGATAGATAGTTCAGCATTAGAGATTGGGTGTATCTAAAATTAAAACCATACGAACAAATTACTCCATCAGGAACTTATTTTCCAAAAGTCTCTGCTAAATACTATGTACCTTCTCAAGTTCTCGAGGAAATAGGTGTTGTCGCATACATGCTCTCAATCTCAAGTCTATTGTTACTCCATTCTACATTTCATGTTTATCAACAGGAGAGGTATCATCATTTGTCAACATTCTCCACTAGTATATATCTAGTCCCTACTGTCCTCAATCAATTAAGATTATGGATAGAAGAATGGTTCAAAAGAACAATAAGGTTATTGCTCAGTTAAGGTAGAATGATTCAAAAGGGCAATAAGGCTATTGCTCAGGTTAAGGTTCAATGGACTCAGTCACCTTCAAAACAAGCTACTTGGAAGATTATCATGCCCTGTTAGTGAGATTTCCTTCTTTTCTTCCTTGAGGTCAAGGAAGGTTTACATGGATGGACTAACACGAGAGATGTTATACATCAAGCTTCAAAAAGTATACATAAAAGTTATAAGTAAAGAGTAGTATCGTTAATTACATTCAATATTTACAAACAAGTCTCAAAAGTAAATATCTTATTTACTTTCGGTACTCATTAGTTAGTTACATTGTGCTAGATGGTTATTTCCTACTCTATCCAATTAGGGAATATATATACTTGTAATAGCTGGTTTGAAAGGCAATCAAAATTATCATCTATCTTTTGCCCTAAGTTTCCTTAGCTAGTAGAAATTCTTGAATTGTATTTGAGTGAGAAGTATTTGTGATTCGATAATATCGTATCTAAGGTCATGTCTTTAGTAAGTTGAAGATGCTTCATGTCATGTCTAATCACCTCTCCTCAATATTTCTTTGATCTACTTCTACCTCACCTGAAACCATCCATAACCAATCTCTCACACCTCCACACTGGGATTCTCTTCACATATTTGAACCATCTCTCTCACTTTTTGCATCTTTACCTCCATCCAAGTCACTCGCACGTTGTCCTGATATCTTCATTTCTAATTCTATTCTCCTAATATGCCTTCACATCTAATGTAACATCCTCATTTATGCAACTTCCAAGTTTTGAACGTGAGAGTTTTTGACAGGTCAATTCTTTGGCCCATACAACATAGTTTGTCTAACCATCACTCTATAA
>NW_006239160.1:405706-408683 GCF_000226075.1 Solanum tuberosum
ATAAAGACAGAGAAATAAAGTAGAAGAAAGTATGTTTTTTTTATGAGACTCTTGTAGAGTTTTTATACAGATGGAATAAACAAAATCAACTTAAACTAACTCCTAGAATGCAGGAACAAATAACGACAACTAATACAACTAACGCCTGAATAAATTGAACAAACATAATCCTAATCAAACTGTGCGCAGTAAAACAATGTTACAACATTAGTAAAACACTAATGTTAATGCGCTATTACGCCCCCCTCAAGTTAGGTGTGAAGAAATAACGCGTAACTTGGGAAGCATTCTCTGGAAAGCTGGTTTTGACAATGGTTTGGTGAAAGGATCTGGAAGTTCGTCAATAGAGTGTATGTGCCTCATTTGGACCAGTCCATTGCGAACCTAGTTACGAACGAAGTGAAGATCAACCTCAAGGTGCTTCATTTTGGTATGATGTACTGGATTCTCAGCAATGTATGTGACCCCAAGATTATCACAAAGTATCATTGGAGCAGCATGGAGTGACACATGAAGATCTTTGAGTAAGTGAGTAACCAAATTCGTTTCAGACAAGCCAGAAGCAACTGCACGATATTTAGCCTCAATGGAGGATCGAGAGACAGTTGGTTGCTTACGAGAACTCCAGGGAATTGGTGTCGTGCCTAGATAAACAATGTCACCCGAGATAGAACGGCGATCATTGATGTCACCTGCCCAATCAGCATCAGCATAGGCACAGAGAGAAGTCGATTTCTGTGTGGAAATACGAATACCATACTGTAGTGTTTCTTTAAGGTATCGCAGGATGTGCTTCACAGCCTTCCAGTAAAGCACAGAAGGAGAAGTATTAAACTGAGTAAGCTTGTTGACTGAGTATGTGATGTCAGGTTGGGTATACGAAAGGTATTGAAGCATACCAAGCACGCTTCTGTATTCTTTGCCATCAGTTTTAGGTGCTCCATCATCAACTAGTAGGGTCTCGGACATGCTCATAGGTAACTAAATACCTTTGCAGTCTTGCATCTGAGTGTCATGTAAAATCTCTTGTACATACTTGGATTGACTGAGAAACAACCCATCAGCATCCCTGTGTACTTCAACACCCAAGAAATAGTATAACAAACCAAGGTACTTAAGAGAATTTTTTTTAAAAGAGAGGTAACAACATGGTGAACAAGAGTTTCATCACTACCTATTATTATGAGGTCATCCACATATATCAGAATATAAATAGTGACACCCATGTTGTGAATAACAAAGAGAGAATTATCATACTCAGACATCTTGAACCCCATTCAATTCAAGGAACTAGTTAGTGCATCATACCAAACCTCAGGAGCTTGCCGGAGTCCATAGAGTGCCTTTTTTAGATGGCAGACAACGTTGGGATGATCGGCGTCTTCATATCCAGGAGGTTGAGACATATACACATCTTCTTGAATCGTCCCTTGAAGAAAATCATTGTTGAGATCGAGTTGATGCAGTGGCCAATTCATCTGTACATCAACTTTAAGAACCATTCGAATTGTGGTTGGTTTAACCACCGGACTGAAGGTTTTGTGAAAATCAATTCCAGTCCTTTGAGTGAACCCTTTTGCTACTAAACGGGCTTTGTACCTGTCAATGGAGCCATGAGCCTTAGTTTTAATTTGAAACAACCACTTGAAAGGGACAATATTCCGGGTATGGTCTGGTGGAACCAAGTCCCAAGTTTGGTTCTTCATTAGTGCATCAAATTCAGTCTTCATAGCGTCTCTCAACTATGAAAATTTTTGTGCTTGCATGTGGGTTATAGGGATAGATGGTGCAGGCTGGTTCATTTGGGCAATGCAGTCAACAATTTTTCATTGTTTGAAGATTTTGTTTTGCAACTTAGTTACCACAGTACGTTGTTCTATGGGTGGAATGTTAACAATAGGTTCAGATGGGGGAGGTAAACTGAGAGATGGGGGTGGTAGAGCAGATGATGAGGGTGGTCGACGCTGATAGACATACATACTCATACATTCAATGTACTAATGTCAATCGACCTGCATCTTATTATGATGCAGATACAGGTGTTCAGAGTCATCAACAGGTGCTTCGTTGAGATTACTTGCACTCCGATTAGCTTTGGTGTGCCTCCTTGCTTTCCATAGGATTTCACATTTATTTTCTTGTTATTATTGAGTTTTCATGGGTCTTGTACTGACATCTATCCTAGTATTAGAGATTTCATAGAGTTAGAGTTTATGAGTCTCTCAATATGTTCCCTTCTGTTTTGAGATCTTGAAACTATTACTTATACTTTATTAAGTATTTCCAGACATTTATTGAGTTGAGTTTAAATTGAGAATATTGAGTTTAGTTATGCATTTAAAGTTCCCTATTTGCTTAAGTAAGTCTTCCGCTAAGCAGTCAGTCATACCAAGGGTTCGTTTGGAGACCAGCAATGCTTCTCAAGTGTCGGCCATGTCCAGGGTGTAGAAGGAGAGGAAGAAGGAGACAGAAAAGAAGTAGGAGGTGAAGAAGGGGAGGAGAAGGAGGAGAATAAGAAGAAGGAGAAGAAGGAGCAGAAGGACAAGAAGGAGGAGAAGAAGAAGAAGAAGAAGGAGGAGGAGGAGGACGACGATGACGACAAGGAGGAGGAGGACGACGAGGAGGAGGAAGTAGAAGGACGAAAAGGTGAAGAAAAAGGAGGAGGAGGAGAAGGGGAAGAAGGAGGAGGAGGAGGAGAAGGAGGAGAAGAAAAAGAAGAAGAAGAAGAAGAAAAAAAAGGAGGAGGAGGAGGAGGAGGAGGAGAAGGATGAGGAGGAGGAGGAGGAGGAGGAGAAGGAGAAGGAGAAGAAGAAGAAGGAGAACGAGGAGAAGAAGAAGAAGAAGCAGAAGAAGAAGAAGAAGAAGGAGAAGAAAAAGCAGAAGGAGAAGGAGAAGCAGAAGGAGAAGGAGCAGAAGGAGAAGTAGCAGAGAAGAAGAAGAAAGAGAAGAAGAAGAAAAAGAAGAAGAAGAAGGAGAA
>NW_006239160.1:409706-410125 GCF_000226075.1 Solanum tuberosum
CAAGGAGAAGAAGAAGGAGAAGAAGGAGAACAAGGAGAAGAAGGAGAAGAAGGAGCAGAGAAGAAGAAGAAAAAGAAGAAGAAGAAGAAATAGAAGAAGAAGAAGGAGAAGAAGAAGGAGAAGAAAAAGAATAAGAAGTAGGAGAAGAAGGAGGAGAAGGAGAAGAAGAAGGAGAAGAACGAGAATAAGGAGGAGAAGAACGAGAAGAAGGAGCAGAAGAAGAAGGAGAAAAATAAGAAGAAGAACAAGAAGGAGAAGAAGCAGAAGGAGAAGAAAGAGAAGGACGAGAAGGAGAAGAAGGAGAAGGAGAAGAAGGAGAAGGAGCAGAAGGAGAAGGAGAAGAAGGAGAAAGAAAAGGACAAGGAGAAGGACAAGGACAAGAAGAAGGAGAAGGAGAAAGAGAAGAAGAAGGAGAAGGA
>NW_006239160.1:411825-413317 GCF_000226075.1 Solanum tuberosum
GAAGAAGAAGGAGGAGGAGGGGGTGGAGGATAAGAAGAAGAAGGAGAAGAAAGAAAAGAAGGAGAAGGAGCAGAAGGAGGAGAAGGAGGAGGAGAAGGAGAAGAAGAAGAAGAATAAGAAGAAGAAAAAGGAGAAGAAGAAGAAGGGGAAGAAGAAGCAGAAGGAAAAGGAGCAGAAGGAGAAGGAGCAGAAGGAGAAGGAGAAGAAGAAGGAGAAGAAGGAGAAGGAGAAGGAGAAGGAGAAGGAAGGAGAAGAAGAAGGAGAAGAAAGAGAAGGAGAAGAAGAAGAAGGAGAAGAAGAAGAAGGAGCAGAAGGAGAAGGAGCAGAAGAAGAAGAAGAAGAAGAAGGAGAAAGAGAAGCAGAAGGAGAAGGAGCAGAAGGAGAAGGAGCAGAGAAGAAGAAGAAAAAAAAAAAAAAAGGAGAAGAAGAAGGAGAAGAAAAAGGAGAAGAATAAGAAGAAGAAGAAGAAGAAGAAGAAGAAGAAGAAGAAGAAGAAGAAGAAGAAGAAGAAGAAGAAGAAGAAGAAGAAGAAGACAGGAGGAGAAGGAGAACGAGAACGAGAAGAAGAAGGAGAAGAAGAAGAAGAAGATGATGAAAAAGAAGAAGACGAAGAAGGAGAAGAAGGAGAAGAAGGAGCAGAAGGAGAAGAAGGAGAAGGAGCAGGAGCAGAAGGAGGAGGAGGAGAAGGAGAAGGAGGAGGAGGAGGAGGAGGAGAAGGAGAAGAAGAAGAAGAATAAGAAGAAGAAGAAGAAGAAGAAGAAGAAAAATAAGAAGAAGAAGAAGAAGACGAAGATGAAGGAGAAGAAGAAGAAGGAGAAGAAGCAGAAGGAGAAGAAAGAGAAGGAGGAGAAGGAGAAGGAGCAGAAGGAGAAGGAAAAGAACGAAAAGGAGCAGAAGGAGAAGGAGAAGAAGGAGAAAGAGAAGGACAAGGAAAAGGACAAGGACAAGGAGAAGGAGAAGGAGAAAGAGAAGAAGAAGGAGAAGGAGAAGGAGAAGAAGCAGGAGCAGGAGGAGGAGGAGGAGAAGGAGAAGGAGCACGAGAAGAAGGAGAAGAAGAAGGAGAAGGAGAAGGAGAAGAAGGAGGAGAAGAAGAATGAGGAGAAGAAAGAGGAGAAGAAAAAGGATAAGAAGAAGGAGAAGGAGAAGGATGAGAAGAAGGATGAGGAGGAGGAGAAGGAGAAGGAGCAGGAGCAGGAGAAGGAGGAGGAGGAGGAGAAGGAAAAGGAGAAGGAGGAGAACGAGAAGAAGGGGAGGAGAAGGAGGAGAAGAAGGAGCAGAAGGACAAGAAGGAGGAGAAGAAGAAGGAATAGGAGGACGATGACGACGACAATGACGACAAGGAGGAGGACAACGACGAGGAGGAGGAAGAAGAAGGAGGAGAAGGTGAAGAAGAAGGGGGAGGAGGGGGGGGAGGAGAAGAAGAAGAAGAAGAAGAAGAAGAAGGAGAAAAAGGAAAAGAAGGAGAAGGAGGAGAAGGAGGAGGAGGAGAAGG
>NW_006239160.1:414249-414706 GCF_000226075.1 Solanum tuberosum
GGAGGAGAAGAAGAAGAAGAAGAAGAAGGAGGATAAGGAGAAGGAGAAGGAGAAGGAGAAGGAGAAGGAGAAGGAGAAGGAGAAGGAGAAGGAGAAGGAGAAGGAGAAGGAGAAGGAGAAGGAGAAGGAGAAGGAGAAGGAGAAGGAGAAGGAGAAGGAGAAGGAGAAGGAGAAGGAGAAGGAGAAGGAGAAGGAGAAGGAGAAGGAGAAGGAGAAGGAGAAGGAGAAGGAGAAGGAGAAGGAGAAGGAGAAGGAGAAGGAGAAGGAGAAGGAGAAGGAGAAGGAGAAGGAGAAGGAGAAGGAGAAGGAGAAGGAGAAGGAGAAGGAGCAGAAGGAGGAGAAGGAGAAGAAGGAGGAGAAGGAGAAGAAGGAGAATAAGGAGAAGGAGAAGAAGGAAAAGAAGAAGGAGAAGGAAAAGAAGAAGGAGAAGGAGAAGAAGAAGGAGAAGAAGAAGAAG
>NW_006239160.1:422303-475185 GCF_000226075.1 Solanum tuberosum
AGGAGGAGGAGAAGAAGGAGGAGGAGAAGAAGAATGAGGAGGAGTAGAAGAAGAAGAAGCAGAAGAAGAAGGAGGAGGAGAAGTAGGAGAAGGAAGAGAAGGAGAAGGAGAAGAAGGAGAAGGAGAAGGAGAAGGAGAAGGAGAAGGAGAAGGAGAAGGAGAAGGAGAAGGAGAAGGAGAAGGAGAAGGAGAAGGAGAAGGAGAAGGAGAAGGAGAAGGAGAAGGAGAAGGAGAAGGAGAAGGAGAAGGAGAAGGAGAAGGAGAAGGAGAAGGAGAAGGAGAAGGAGAAGGAGAAGGAGAAGGAGAAGGAGAAGGAGAAGGAGAAGGAGAAGGAGAAGGAGAAGGAGAAGGAGAAGGAGAAGGAGAAGGAGAAGGAGAAGGAGAAGGAGAAGGAGAAGGAGAAGGAGAAGGAGAAGGAGAAGGAGAAGGAGAAGGAGAAGGAGAAGGAGAAGGAGAAGGAGAAGGAGAAGGAGAAGGAGAAGGAGAAGGAGAAGGAGAAGGAGCAGGAGCAGGAGAAGGAGGAGGATGAGGAGGAGAAGGAAAAGGAGAAGGAGGAGAACGAGAAGAAGGAAGAGGGAGAAGGAGGAGGAAGAAGAAGAAGGAGGAGGAGAAGAAGAAGAGTTAACTTTCAATAGAGATCAATTGTTCAGTTTTCTTGCAAGTGTAAAGTTTGATTATATTGATCTTAAAAACTGCAAAACTAAAACTGATAAAAAGAATAGCACCTTAAAGGACCTGGTTGATCAACTTGATTCACTGAATCAGAACTTGAAATCTGAAATTTTGATCTTAAAAACTGCAAAACTGAAACTGATAAAAAGAATAGAACCTTAAAGGACCAGGTTGATCAACTTGATTCACAGAATCAGAACTTCAAATATGACATTTTGAAGTTGTCCATTATTGAAAAAGGAAAACGAGTCATGAGTGAAGATCAAAAAAAGATTGAATTGATGTTAAGGAGTGTAAAAAAAAAATTTGTGAGAAAGAAAAGGTGAGAAAATTGAATCTAGAAGTGTCTAGGTTGAAAATGGACCTTGAAAACGCTAATAGATGGACTAATTCCTCTAGAATTGTTAAAATTGAATGGTAGGGTGTACAATGAGAAGTCTGGTATAGAATTCTATAAAAAAAATATCATCTCCGAAGATTTGTACTATATTTGTGGTAAAATTGGTCATCCAACTACTAAGTGTCCAGTTGCTAATAATTTTAGAAAAATAAATACTAAATTGGCAAATGGAATCATATTTATACATCTTGACAGAAACATGTCCACTAACATGTTGTCGTGATGGGCGAGAAGAAAATTTGATTCACCCTTTTGATGATAAGAAAAGATCCAAGCTTATCTGGATTCCTAAGTATAACCCTGAAGTTATTTTGTAGGTGAAGCTGAAAGGAAGCAAGCGATATTGATACATAGATATTGCTTTCTTAAGGCATATGACTGACGACAAATAAAAATTCATTTCGCTTACTTCACAAAAAAGGGGGAATATGTCATTTAGAGATTAAAAAATGTAGTGTATGTGTAAGGGGGAAGCAGGTGACATAATTTTTCAAAAAAAAAGGAGTGAAGATGAAAGTGAAATTGATGAGCGTGCATTGAAACATGTTGTACCACTTGATCCAACTGTTGAACAAACTAGGGGCACATTGGTAGGGGGGACAACGAATCTTGAAACTGATTCATCCACAAAAGTATATGGTTACTAGGTCACGTTGTTATTAATTTCTATGAATCATATAACAATTGTGGATTCTGACACTAAATAAGTAGGGAGCATTTTGAAAAGAATAGGTTAGACTTGGAGATGACTAAGATTGCATAAACTCCCCTCAATGATTGGCTAGAATAATTTTTTCTCTTTAATTTTATTAGCTAATTAAATGTTATTCAATTCAGTCTTGCATTCTCTTAATAGTTCAAATTTAAATATTTCCCATAGTTTATCAACTGATGTTTGCGATGTTATCCTTCTTCAAATTGCTCTTAGCCTAGTATATATTTAATTCTCAATTTAAGAGGAAATCTAGTTCCTCATTTTCAGTTCCTGAGGAAGAACCAACTCCTAAAACGTTGAGAAGATGTCACTTTTAAGGAAGGTCTCAGAGCTATCATGAAAATATATAGGACATGATCTCTCTTGTGACTTTTTAGGAATACTCAACTTCAATTCAGTCATGCACTCCAAACAATTAAAAAAAAGTTCCTAATAGATTAACCATGTTGATCTACATGCTCCATGAGGAAAATTGATACTCAAATACAAAGGTTGAAGTAATGTATTCGCCAATAAGATTGTTGAACTGGAGGTTGCTCATGCAGCTTATGAGTAAAAAACGCCCTTCAGACTGTAATTAAAGCTCTACAGACTGATCTCAATAAACAAAGGACTGAAAATGCTGAAATCATTTGTCGGTTAACACAACTATTGCCACTTGTTCCATCCTTCTCTTCACTTGTCAATCTTCGTGCCTCTAACTTTATTCTACTCCTATTCAATGTTTTTTTTTAATTATTAGTGCTCAATTATTTTTTTCTTTATTCAGTATGGCTTCGTTTTTATATAGAACATGATGTGACAGTTTAATAGAATGATTATCTATTTCTTTATTAATGAATCATGTTCTTTCTCTTTATATTACATTATTATGTTGCATGAAGTCATTATCTGACTGTCTTTGTGATAGCCCCAGTGGTCATGAATTGTTTAACTAATCTCTCTAGCTACTATGTTATAGGGTTGAACAATTGTGCTTAAATAGAGGTGAATTCGTCTATAATACTCGTGCACTTATAGAACTAAAAGGGCAATTGGAAAATTGACTTCACAAGTGCTACCAGTAGGCTGAATGAACACATTGAAGAACCAAGTACTATTACAACGTTTATTTATTAGGAGGTTTTCATCGAGTAGTAGTATTGATGTTTCCTTAGTTCAATGTGTTATAAACTAAATTAGGAGTGTTGTCTTCAAGTTGGGATAACTCGAAGACTTGGGAATGTCACGACCCGAGCCTACACCCTGGACGTGGCCGGCACTCGAGAACCATTGCTGGTCACCAAGCGAACCCTTATCCTGGCAAACTACAAGTGGAAGACTAACTTAAGCATACAAAGCTTTAAAACATAATAAAAATTCATGAAACTTAAATACAAAACTTTAACTCAAAAGAAAACTCTAAATAATAAAATATTTTCAACTCGCCCAAAATAGGCAACTTAAGTCTTTAAAACATTTAATAAAATAAATGAACAGACTTCTGAAACTCTATTGTCTATCTATGAAGCCTCTAAATGACAAAGATGGAAGTCGAGAAAAGACCCACGATTTCCTAACAACTGATATAACTGAAAGCTAAATGAAATCCTCTGGAAGCAAGGAGGCTCACCATAACTAACTCAAACTGCATGTGGTATCAACGAAGCTCCTATTGATGACCCTAAATACCTGAATCTGTATCATGAAAGGATCAAGGCCAAATGGCTCAGTACGTGGAATGTACGAGCATGTAAGGGGAATTCTAAAACATAAACATAAGCTTGAACTTGATAAAAAAGAAACGTACTTATCTCTTTTCAAACTCACTCAACGCAAGGATACTCAAAACTACTCAAACTTACTCAACTCAGAAGTACTCAAGGATAAGATACTCAACTCAGAGATTAGAGACTCAACTCAGAGATATGATACTCGACTCTCGATACTCAACTCAATATAAACCAACAATACACATGTAATATATGGAAAGCTTTTAAAATAGTAGAAATCAACTCAGTGTATTAAAGAATACAATAACAACTCAATTTATATATAATAAAATATAATATAACTCTATGGGAGTTTCTCTAACCGACAACCACCACTATGAGCCTAAGTGATGCTACAACGTCTTGCCCACGCTGCCAGAACTGTCCTATACTTTGCCGTCATATAGGACACCTTACCTAACTGGATCCACTAGTCTATGCTAAATATCACTAAGGATTCATCTAAAAAGTATGATCCTTTACTACCCCATGATGGCTACATGGTTTATGGAGACGTGAGTTGTCTGAACTCAAACTCGTCCCCATATCGGTGCTCAATACTACACCCAAAATACTCAACTCATATGTTTAAAAACATAACTTTTTCTTTGGTTTGAGATAATTAACTCAAGAACATAAGCTTAAAAGCTCTCTTGGAATCGATGTTCCCTTTCTTGTTCAAAACTATTTTAGAAATCTCAGTTTCCTCTAATCTTAAATGTAAAAACATTTACTCTTGGGAATACTTAGTTCCCATATAATCTTTGAAGAAATGAACTTTACTCTTACTCTTTACTCAACTCAAAGCTTAAGTCTTGAAACAAAGTTAAAACATTTGTAAAAGACTTCTTAATATATGGTTCATGACGAATTATGGACGTGAACGACTCAATGCAAGGTTTTCAATAAACATAGATAGAACTCAATACTTGGAACTTAAGAACTTCTATGATACTACTCATTTCAAGAATGCTCAACTTAGACGGTTCATGCGGAATTATGAGCATGAACTACTCAACTCAAGGACTCAAAGATACTTCTCATCTCAAGACTGTTCGACTTATAGGCAAGAATGCTCGACTCGGAGGGTTCATGCAAAATTATGGGCATGAACTACTCAACTCAAGGACTCAAAGATACTTCTCATCTCAAGACTGTTCAACTTATAGGGTTCATGCACAATTATGGGTTTGAACAAAAGACTTCATGGATAACATGTAATAGTCCTATGATTAGAATTATAATCTCAAAGGGGACTAGGAACTCAATACTCAAGACTTAGAACTTGAAGATACTACTCCTCTCAATGATACTCAATTTATGGAATCCATGCGGAATGTATGGGCATAGACGACTCGACTCGAAGGTCTAAATAACTACATGGAACTCATGTATACAACTCTTCTCATTCTCTTACTTACTTCCTCTAAACTTAGTTCAAATAAATAGTTGATCTCAAAGGATTCACCATTGAACTCAAAGGCTTTCTTGAACTCTAATCTTAACTCTCTCTTGAATGTGTATTATGAATTCAAGAGTTATGGTTCATGATATGAAGGATATTGTGATGACAAAGTAGACTCATGAATACATTCTCATACTCACTTGCTCAAGTCTTTAAACAAGTTACTAGAAGTTGTAGAAGACTCCTCAAAAAGACTCAAAGGGACTTTCTTAGAATGTTCGAAAGAATTCTCATAAACTTAACTATTAACTCTACCTTGACTTTAAATTATGAATTCAAGGTTATGATTTTTGATAGGAAATATCTCATGATGCTTAGAAGAGTTTTTATATAGTTAAACATGAAAAACGATCAAGAAATCATTGTCTGGTAGCAAGTCCGCGACGCGGAGATGCATTTTAATATTTGGTCGCGAAATAATTTTTGAGGCAGAGAGGTCAGTGACCTATCCGCAACGCGAAGAAAAATTTTATGAAATAGGGAGGCAGGTCCGCGATGCGGACTGGGTTGCCAGATTCGCCCGACTTTTTCCTTCTTCGTTTTCTAACCCCAGTTCGCCTAAATTCGATTCTTTTGCTCAACCTCTCTTTAGATTCAGATACCCAGCATATGTACACTAGAATCTCACACTAACAACTCTATAAATCGACACAATAATCTCAAGAACTCCTCAATCTCAGCCCAATTCAAGAACGAATGCATTCAAGAATACATAACAAGAACATCAAAGTTTCTACTTTCTAGAAAGAATTTAACGTTGAAATTGACATTATTGGCGTGTGGGTGAACAAACCCAACACTATGGAAGCTTACATACCTGAAAGAACCATATTCTTGAAGAACTTGAAGGAAAATCTTGTAAGATGAACCCTAGCCTTAGCATTTCTTGAATTCCTTGAGCGTAGAATTTTAGGAGTGAATGAGAGGGTTTGATTTGAAAACTGATTTTCTACACGTTTAGGACAATTTAGATGACCTCCTAAGGGTTTTTAGGACTAAAATACCCCTAAAGAAATAAATAAAACGAAGCTGGGAGTCGGAATGATTTTTCACCAGGCAGAGAGGTCCGTATTGGCTCCGTAACGTGGAGCCATCGCGGAGCTACTGCGAGGTTTGTGTGTCGTTAGTAAATCAGTCATAACTTCTTACTCAGAGCTTGGAATTTATCAAAATTGGTGGCGTTGGAAAGAAGAATCGAAGGGCTTTAATTTTGCATCTTGTAGCTCACCTAACTCATCTTGTACAAAAGGTTATGGTCATTTGAAGTTGACCCAAAACTTAAGAAAAACTTAGGAATGACTTGAATTCTTTTTTTCTCTTTGGTTCTTCTTGAAACTTAAGGTGCTACATTTAGTGACCTTAAAACTCAAGAAATTTTAAATTCCTTGCAAAAAATCTCACTTACTACGAAGAACGGTTCGAGTCTTAGTTCAAAAATTTTCTGGGGTGCTACAATATCTCTCCCTTGGGATCATTCGTCCTCGAATGACGACTGGACTAGGTATAGAATGGGGTTTACTCTTACTAGGGTCTGAGTCTAATGGTCTGATATTACTATATTCAAGCTTAACCCAAATCCTTAAGTTCAGATTCAATACCTCTCTATAGGGAATCTCATCTCAAACTATTACTCTTTACCACCACATTGGGCTCATATCAAGAAGCACCTAACGTTTAACAACACCACATTCAAGCTTAGTACTCTAACAGCTCCATTACTAAAAGAACCTCTAAAAAGATATCCCTCAAACTCTTTGGAACTCATTACTATCTTATTCTCGAACACTTGACTTGATATCTCATCTTGTCATCTCCCCCTTTAGGTCTAAAGATGGCACTTGAAAGCTATGGACCTATTCTACATTGACAACTCAACCATGCTATCTTGGCACACATGAAAAAAACCATTAACTTGAACAATGACTTGATTTGGCTCAATTTTATCATAAATCCTACAATAATTATCTCTAAACACAAGAGAATAACCATTTTCCATGAGTTGATCAACAATAAGCAAATTTTCTTCCAAGTCAGGAACATAAAGAACATCATGAAGTTGCTTACCGCTCCCTTTTATGTTGATCGAAATGGTACCTTTACCTTTTGCATCAACTAAGGCTCCATTCCCCATTCTCACTTTAGTAGTGATACTATTATCAATTGACCGGAAAGCCTTTTCATCTCCAGTCATGTGATTGCTACAACCACTATCAACATACCATTCATTGCTTTTTATTGAAGTATTAGATTTAGAAGCAAAGAAAAGGGTTTCTTCCCTTTCTTCCTCCTATTTTTCACAAAAATTTGCTTTCTCCCGTTGCTTGTGCCAGCAATTCTTCTCAACGTGGCCAAACTTTTTGCAAAAGTTACATTGCGGATTGCCTTTGTGTCAACAGTTTTCTGCATTGTGATTAGTCCTTTTGCACATTTTACAAAAATGACTAGTACTTTTCTCACCTTTTTCTTCAACCTTCTTAGAAGAATCATCATGATCCTGCTTCTTTTTTGGATCATATGATTTTTTGAGAAATTTTGAAAATTCTCATTTGTTCTGGACTAGAAAGCCGTCTCTTTGGGTTGATCTTCACGAAAAAACCTTCGCTTCACGTGTGCACGAAATGATCCGACTAGCTCTTTGATAGAAAGCTTAAAAAGATCTTTCATCTCCTCAGTGATAGCAATAATGTACTCATACTTTTCTGTGATACTAATTAGAATCTTTTCCACAACTTGTCGGTCAGAAATTGTATCACCATGATTTCTCATTTCATTAATAATATTCATGACTCTTGTGCAATATTCATCTATTTTTTCAGATTCTATCATCTTCAAGTTTTTGAAACTCTCTTCTAAGAGTTTGAAGATTTATAGTGCGTACCTTTTCGACACCATACACTTCGATTTCCAAAGACTCTCAAGCTTGCTTTGCAGTCTCACAAGTAGCAATTTTTGCAAAATATGCTCTTGAGACTCCAATTTTGGATTTTTCCAAAGGATTTTGCATCTTGACGGTACTTAGCCTCAAGATTTTTCATCTCCGCTACTGAAATTTCACCATCGTTTTATGGATCTTCATAGCCATTTACAACAATAGTCCACAAACCTTCAGCTTCTCAATGTGTTCTCATTCTTATCTTCAACTATTCAAAATCAGTTCCATCAAAAAATGGAGTAAGAACAATTGAAGAATCAGCACCTTCATTTGTTTTGGATGCCATATTTTTTCTTCACCTAACACCAGATTAAGAACGAAAACCTGCCCTAATACCAATTTGTAGGAAATATAGAAGGAGAATACTATCTTTAGAGAATGCTCAAGTTTTAGATAAGTTACTTAAGGCCACTTGAGATGATTAGAATCATCAATTACATCTCTATTTATAGTAGTAAAATGTAAACCAAAAGTCTTGCACAATTAACTAAATACATGTATCACAATTAACTAGATACATGTATTACAAACTCATAAAGGACTTCTTGAAAAACTAAGAGACAATTTTGGAATACTAAACATTTTATGTGGATGCATTAATTCCAACACTCCAATGCCTCAGAAGCACTACCGACCGTCCTACAAAAAACATCAATATTTGGCAATCACCACACCATAGAGAGAAGGGGGGAATGTTAGAGTAAAGGAGGAAAATTGAAAGAACACACATGCAACTAGAACAATGAACTTGGATAAACTTACCCTTCAAAAAGTAGTTTTTTCTTCTCTTGCAACTCTAAGATCTTCTCCTCGATTGTATTCTCAATCACAAATCTCACAATCCTAGAAATGATAAAAATAAGAATAAGTTACCTTGACTGGTATAGTTGGTTGAAGAAATACAAGCACACCCCTGATTGGTTTATATTGCCCTATTCGATGGATTCTATCTTGGGCTTGCTTCTCCACAACAGCATTCCACCAAGGACCCATCAAAAAAACCTATCAAAGTGCAAGAGGAAAGTGAAACGTCAAGGAAAGTAGTCTGGGTCATTCAACGAAATATTATTAGTTCAAAATGCATCTATTCTTTAGGTGCACGGAGATGAAGTTAAAACATACCAAACAAAAAAATAGTTTTAACCTGAAGAGATGAAGGAATCCAACATAGATTCAAATCCCTTGGTATTTGACAAGAAATAAAGAATATTTATTGACAAAGAGAGGAAAGGAAAACCTTACGTGTGATGCCAGTGTAAGATTCAGGGAAAGACCTCCAGCTTTCAACCTCATAAGAAATATAATGCAATCTGGATCGTTGGTAAATCTTGTAATTGCAGAATCTCTTGCAGTGATAGTCATGGATCCATCTAATTGAACACAACTAATTGATACATATACAGTACAAAGAAATTACCTTGAACTAACTCCAAAGCTTGAGACCAAGATTTTGATTCACTTGACCTGAGGAGTTGATCCTTTGTTTCATTGGATTGCATATAGGCATCATTTAGATTTTGAACACTTTGGTATATATTTGTAATAGAACCAACTCTATTAGTTTGAATGTGGTTCATAAAAATTGCAATTGGAAGTTCAACTAAGCTCATAAGAAAACAAAACAAGTCCTTTACACCTTCAGCAAAGATAACTCTATTGGTTTTAGTGTCAATTGTAAGCTTCAAACTGCTTTTTTCTCCTAAGAACAAAAACATTTTACTAAGACCAAATTTTTGATTTTAGTACAACTTTTAAATACTCATTTTGTCCCTATTTATATGTGAAAACAGTCCAAAAGTAAACTTTTCAATTTTGATCGTAAACTCAAGCTTGAATTTTTAAATGTTTTGATAATATAAACGATAGTATAAGTAACAATAACTGATAATTTATGATATTTGTAAGGCATATGAAAATTCATGATCAAGAAAAAACTCATTCTCAAAATCTTAAAAGTGTCACATAAATTGGAATAATAGAGGATTATATGGCAGAACTCCATTGTAGAACAAAGTGTTGTTACTCAATCAACTGCCGAAGGTTTATAATTTGTGAAACAAGTTATGGAGCAAGTCATGGAAACTACAAATTTTGGTTTGGAGTTGTTGGTTGATAGCAAAGCTCATAAAATTGTGTTTGCTGAATGTGGAAAAGACTTCATTGACATTTTATTTACTATACTCAAATTACCAATTGCATATTTCATTGGGAAGCCTAGTTGTATGTCTGTGTTTGGTTGTCTAGGCAACATGATCCCAATTATGAAAAATTTTAATGATGATTTTATGCAACTTGATGAAGTTGGTGAAGTCATGACATGGATCATCATAGATGATTTGTTCATTGCACCATTATCTGCAACTAGTGTGATCAATGTGCTAAGAACATCTAAGACACAAATCTATCAACTTCAACACAAGACCATTGATTTTCATATAAGTGATTCGGTAAGAAAATCTTCATGTATCACTTGAGTTACTTTTTTGTCCCTTGATTTTAAATATTTTAGGCATAATATACAAACAAACATTTAAATTTGGACTCATCCGATCCAGTAAGTAAATATTCTTAACTTTGAGTAAGCACCTAGACACCTGAACTTGTCTCCACACTGTCAGTTGAACACTCCAACTTACATAATGATCATCTAGACACGTTCAAAATTTATATGTCACGTCATCATTGGATGTCCATGAGACACAATAGAACGATTTGGAGTGTGTTGTTGTCAGTTGTGATCATGTTGAGGTGTATAACTTGCCACTTAGCAACTAAGGGTCAACTTAAGAGTTTGTTTATACATTATGCAAACGGCATAATATATAAATATGCCTTTTAACTTGGCGTCAAATCACATTTATGCCCTTCAACTTTGGGTGTGCACAAGTAGACACTTAAACTTGTATAAAGTTGAACAAATAGACACACATGTCATCCTACATGTCATTTTTTCCCTATGTGGTGTCCTACGTGTATTGTGCCATGTAGGACTCGTGTATTTACTTGCTCTACTTTATACAAGTTTAAGCGTCTATTTGTGCATATCCAAAGTTGAAGGACATAAAGGTAAAATGAGGACAAGTTAAAGGGCACATTTATGTATTATGCCTTATGCAAACCATTGGAAATTCAATTAATGACCATGAGTAATTAATGTTTAATGTTTTTGGTTTGTTCAACCAAATCCAGAAACAAGAGTTCTTGCATGTTTCTTTGAGGTCCAAATAGTTCTAACTAACCTTCTTCTCAGACAGACAGGATGGAGAAAATCAAACAATGGTTAGTCATCTTTTAATTGTATCAAAAAGATTACATAATTGTTTTTTCATTCTACAATGGAGTTCTGCCATTTAATCCTCTATTATTCCAATTTATGTGATACTTTTCAGATTTTGAGAATGAGTTTTTTCTTGATCATGAATTTTTATATGCCTTACAAATATCATAAATTATCAGTTATTGTTACTTATACTATCGTTTATATTATCAAAATATTTAAAAATTCAAGCCCAAGTTTACGATCAAAATTGAAAAGCTTACTTTTGGACTGTTGTCACATATAAATAGGGACAAAATGAGAATTTAGAAGTTGTACTAAAATCAAAAATTTGGTCTTAGTAAAATGTTTTTGTTCTCAGGAGAAAATTACAGTTTGAAGCTTACAATTGACACTAAGACCAATAGAGTTATCTTTGTTGAAGGTGGAAAGGACTTGTTTTGTTTTCTTATGAGCTTACTTGAACTTCCAATTGCAATTTTTATGAACCGCATTCAAACCAATAGAGTTGGCTCTATCCCAAATATATGTCAAAGTGTTCAAAATCTAAATGATGCCTATATGCAATCCAATCAAACAAAGGATCAACTCCTCAGGTCAAGTGAATCAAAATCAGGGTCTCAAGCTTTGGAGTTAGTTCCAGGTAATTTCTTAGTACTGTATATGTTTCAATTTGTTTGTCTGTAACATGTTTCAATTTGTTTGTTTCTAATCTGTTATAAGGCATTCCTAAAAGCATTTCAAGTAAAAAAGAAATAGAGAGGTCTTCCGTATGATGCTGGAAAAGAATTTTTAGAAAACATCGTAGATGTAAATGTGGAAAACTATGGCCACATTAAGATATGAAATATCCATCACATAATATACGAAATATTAATGTAGTGTGAGTAGGAAATCCATCAAATTTCAGCTTTAGTGATGTATCAAGTTTCGTGGGAGAGTATGCAACTCACAATTGGATCTTCTACAGGATTGTGACATAAACCACATGGTTGTTCAACATAGACAACATTAGTTGTTCTTCCACTTCTAGCCAAAGCAGAACTTGAGTATTCCACAAGGTAAGGATGATCAATTGCCTGTAGTCAGATCAAAGATTAAATCAATCAAATATAGAATAAAAGTTTTCTAGTTATTACTTTTGAGAAGAATCAGTCGTAGATCATAGAAAGTCAAATTGCTTGCTTTAGTAAAAAAAGTCTGAACTGTTTATTTCTTTAAGGGACTAAAATTATTAAGGAAGGTCAAGAGATGCAACAGGAGAGCAAAGGCATGCTAAAAACAGCAAATAATTAGATGCAACAAGACACTAATAAAGTCAATTCTCGCTATTGTTCTTGCGCGGCACTTCTTCATTCATGGAATTAAAAATATTAAATATAAAATAGGCACTGCCCTTTTGGCATCCAAATATTGCATCCACTTTTACGCCAACTAATATTTAATATGATATTGTGATGTAAATACATCTATAAAAAAATATATAGATGGGAACTAAGTCCACCTCCAAATCATATGAATGTGGATTCGATTGACCAAGGAAACATAGTAGGATAGGATCACTGTCGGACTCCTTGGTAGGGAGTTCTCATGGGTGGAATTTACACTTCATCGTATAGAAAGAATAGCAATGAATATATCAACAACAACAACAATAATAACATATCAAGTGTAATCCCACAAGTAATATATGTTAATACAAAGTAAAAAAAAAAATAGTACAAAAAAATGAAGGAAAAGAAGATTAATCAAATTGAAAGAAGTGGATTTTAGTACAAAATCGATCAAGGAAAGGAAAAATCAAGGTAAAAAATTACTGAAGGAAAACTTAAATTGAAAAAAGGTTACAGAAAAATGGCTCAAGGGAGGATATACAAGGAAATAGCAAGCCAAGAAATTACTGAAGGAATTATTATCTCCGAGTTCTGAAATACTGAAAGATGTAACCCATTAAATATTTCATTTCCGTGATTTAGTGATTTTACCACAATTGGTGTAGAAGTATTGAAATAATTCTTCTTATGAAAAAAATTACATTAGATCTGATCCATACTTTGAAGGTTAACAATGAACCTATAGCATGATATCCATAAATGTAATAAAAGAATGTTGTTCACAAATGCAAGCAGGTACCAATACATTACAAAGAACAATTCAGTTTGAAAGCATGATATCCATACATGTCGCATGCGTGTGAGTAGATTGAAAATGTTAGCATAGTTATTCATCAACGTACCAGCTTGAATGTATCTGTACCAAAATACGTAAGGAAGAAACAATATAGTGATGAGAAAATGAATAATACACCACTTATTTTGATCTCATTATTTACTTTTTTCATAAGGTAAAATAGCTAGTGTTGATTATTTTCCACGAAAAACCGTGTAAAATGGTCATTATATAGGATTTCCAAGAAAGGAACGTCTGTATGTTTTAAGGATGACTTAACACATAGCAATTAGATGAAAACATATTATACCATGCAACTTAAAAGTATTTAATCAAAAGACCAGACAAAAATAATTGTCACGCCCCGAGCCTACACCCTGTGCGGGACTGGCACTCGAGAACCATTGTCGGCCCCAAGCGAACCCTTAGCCTGGCTTACTTACTCAACGGAAGACTTAAAGCATTAAGAAAAGAACTCAAATGCAAGATAACTCAACTGTCTCAAACTTAACTCATAATGTTTTTAAAATAAACATATAACTTAGCCAAAGTGGCAACTCAAATCTGAACATAAGCAATAACAAAGTAAAGACAAATGAACTAACTAACTGTCTATCTATGAAGCCTCTAAAACTGATATGGATGTTGGGACAGGCCCACGACATCCTAATGAACTGACTAATACTTAAAGTAATGAAAAAGGATCCTCCGGAGCAAGGAGGCTCACCACAAGACTCTGAGTGCTCAACTGGATCAACGATGTGTTGGATGTTGATCCTGGTTACCTCTGTCTGCATCATAAGGTGATGCAGGCCAACTGGCATCAGTACATTGAATGTACAAGTATGCGAGTTGGAATGCTAAACAGATATAAGCTTGAAAGGAACTCAAGAACTTACATGGCTCAACTCAACTCAAACTTAACTGAACTCATTTCAATACAAAGCAGTGTAAATAAATGTCGTGTAAAGAAAGGCTTTAAAACATGGTTTTCAACTCTGTGTATTTAGAAATACAATAATAACTTTGTATGTATGCAAAGATACAATATAAACTTTGTATGTATATGAAAATACAAATATATATCTGATGTATAAAAAAATACAAATATTGTTGTGGAGTTTCTCTAACCGACAACCATCACTTAAGAGCTATCGTGATGATACAGCGTTTTGCCTCACGCTGCCAAGGTCGTCCTATACTTTGCCATGAGTATAGAACCTGAACTACTAAGTGGATCCACTAGTCTATGCTAAAAAGCACTAAGGAATCATCTAAAAAGTATGACCCTTCTCTACCCATGGTGGCTACATGGTTTATGGGGGCTGTGAGTTGTATGAACTCTCCCACATATCGGTGCTCAATACTAATCCCAAAATATGATACTACCTCTTATGTTTTTCAAAATAAACATACTACTTTCTGTGAGTTGAGATAATTGCTCAAAAACTTAGCTCAAAGGCTGTCTTGGAAATCTCAGTTTCCTCACTTGCTTAATTGTGAAAGCATTTACTCTTTAACCGAAAAACTAGCTCAAAGGCTCTTTACTGAAAAACTAGCTCAAATGCTCTTTACTGGAAAAAAAAAACACTAGCTCAAAGGCTCTTTTGGAAATCAAGGTTTCCTTTCTTCTTTAAATGTGAAAACATTTTACTCTTTAGGAATACATTGTCCCGGTATACTCTTTTGAAGAAATGAACTTCAAACTTTACTCTTTACTCAACTCAAAACTCAAGTCTTAAAACAAAGTTAAAACATTTGTAAAAGACTCTTGGAAGACTATATGAACTTCTCTTGACTTGGCTCTTAACTTCTCTTGACTTGACTCTTAACTGATCCTTGAATTGAATTATGGATTCAAGAATTGAGATTTGTGATAGGAAAGATCTCATGATTTTTAGGAGTGTTTTAAGATAGCTAAACATGATAAAATATCAAGAAATCACTGTCTGAAAGCTAGTCCGCGACACGGAGATGTATTTAAATTTTTGGTCACGAAGTTAATTTTGAGGCAAAACAGTCTGTGGCCGCTCTGCGACGCGAGGAAGATTTTTCCAATCCTGAGGAATAGGTCCGCGACGCAGACCTGGTACCCAGATTCGCCCGACTTGTTCCTTCTTCATTTTCTGACCCCAATTCGCCTAAACTCGGTTCTTTTTCTCAAACTCCCTTTAGATTCAGATACCCAGCATATGTACACATGAATCTAATCAAACACAACTCTAAAATCGACCTTAAACTCTCAAGAACTCCGCAATCTCATCCCAAATTCAAGAATGAAAGCAATTCAAGAACACAAATCAAGAACATCAAAGTCTCAATCTTTTAGGACGAAAATCATACTGAAATAAACATGTTTGGCGCGTGGGTGAACGAACCCAACGCTTTGTGAACTCAAATACCTCATAGGGATCACCCCTTGACGAAATCCACAAGCGATTCGTGAAGATCTTGACGATTCTTTGCTTCCTTTCCTCCTTTCTCCTCTTCTTTTCTCTTTTCTCAAAACCCTAACTGTTTTTCCAAAAGCGTAAACTGACTAAGATCAGTTTAGACCCCAATTAATTACCCAAAAATGAAATAAAATAATTGGGTAAAGAAAAGACTATAATGCCCTTCTAAAATCCGGATTGGACATTTCCTTATTTGGACAGCCCAACTTCCAATGAGCATATCTCACTCATACGAACTCGGAATTGTGCAAACTCAGCAGCGTTGGAAAGATTATTCCAAGATATTTCCTACGATATCTGGAAACACACCTAAATCATCTTGAGATAGGAGTTATGGTTGTTTGAAGTTGACCAAAAACTCAAACTTAACTAAACCAATTTTCCAAATTTTTTATTATTTCCAAAAATCACTCTTTCTAATTCTAGCTCCTTCTCGTTACGGGGTGTTACAATATCTCCTCCTTGGGAACTTTCATCCTCGAATGAGATTACTCTTAGTAGGCTAAGGCATAACATCTAACACCTAGCTCAAACACCCAACAAGCAAAGTGTAAATACATGTCATCTTAAAATAAAAGCCAAGAAAGGATTAGTACCTTAATTTGGAACTTCTCCGGATTCGAAGAGATGTGGGTATCTCTTATTCATATCCTCCTCAGCTTCCTAAGTAACTTTCTCAACAAATTGATTTCTCCATAGAACTTTGACTAATGCTACTTCTTTAATTCTCAACTTGCGAACTTGGCGATCTAGGATCTGAACAGGAATCTCCTCATATGATAAGTTATCCTTGATACCAATATCTTCAATAGGTATAACAAGTGAAGGATCGCCCATGCACTTTTTCAACATGGAGTTGTGAAATACCGGATGAACCGCTGCTAACTCTTGGGGTAGCTCTAACTCATAAGCCACCTTGCCAATCCTCTTGGATATTCTTTAAGGACCAATATACCGCGGACTAAGCTTTCCCTTCTTACCAAATCTCATAACACCATTCATGGGTGAAACTTTCAAGTAAACTCAATCTTCTACTTGAAACTCTAACTCCCTCCTCCTACCATCAGTGTAGGATTTCTGACGACTCTGGGATGTTTTCAATCTCTCTTGAATAACTTTCACTTTCTCCATAGCTTGACGAACTAAGTCTAGTCCTATTAACCCAACTTCACTAACTTCAAACCATCCAATGGGAGATCTGCATCTTCTCCCATAAAGAGCTTCGGAAGGAGCCATCTGGATGCTAGAATGGTAACTATTGTGGTAAACAAACTCAATGAGAGGTAGGTGATCATCCCAATTACCCTTGAAATCAATCACACAATCTACCTTGATACCTCAAAACACCATCTCCCCCTTGTTCAAAAGACGTCACTTTTTGTTTATGAACACTTACCTTTAATTCAAGCAATAAAGGCATCCTGAGCTAGGAGTTATGGTCGTTTGAAGTTGACCAAAAACTCAAACTTAACTTAACTTAACCAATTTTTCAAGATTTTTATTATTTCCAAAAGTCACTCTTTCTAATTCTAGCTCCTTCTAGTTACGGGGTGTTACAATAATACACAAGAAAAAGACCATGAGTTGTACCATTAAACAAATTCAATAAGAACATCACCATGATTAGCGAATGGAGAGCAAAAAAAAGGCAAAGATTACTTTCAAACAAGCAAGGGTCTAGTTTCATAAGTATTGACAAAAATATATTACATACGTATTTATTTGTGCCCAACTTTCATCCCACAGTGATTTGTAGTAGTCTTCTTCTTTAACATCGAAACAATCTTTGCGCAAGGTAACCTGAATAAGAAAGTAAGTAACATTCTAAAGAGGAGAGAAAACAATTAATAACTCTAGAACTATGTTAATGTGAAAAAAAACATACGATCCTTGGAGGAAGTCCAAGATCAGCAGCCCTTCCCTTTTTAGTATGTCTTAGCATTATGGTTTTTAAAATTTTGTGTTTCAACTAAACCATCGCATCTCTACCAAACCCATGATTCCCTTGAAATTGTATGGGTGAGGCAATATACTAGAACATAAGATGTATCAATGTCTCTGTGTCAACAACAATATTGTTTATCACAAATAACAAAAGGCATCAAAATAAGTCTAGCAATTTGATAACTTACTCTATTCCACCAGCAAAAGTGTCGAAAAGATTGGTGGTGGCAATGTGGACACTCCTTTTTTGGAGCTCCTTCCAAAGAGGTTGGGATTAGACTTTCAATTGGATGTGCCAAAGTGTGACCTGTTAGCCCATAAGTAAGTACTGTGACGAAGCGGCTCAATTCAAGGTGCACCTTGCTTTTTTTTCAGGTAGCTTTGAATGAGCTAAAATAAATACAAACACAAAAGAGAGAAAATAAGAGATTCCAAAAAAGTGAAAAATAAAAAGATGCTCAAGGAAGAAAGATTTCAACTGTCATTTAAATAGTAACAACTAAATCTCTGGTGAAAAATGAACAAATATAACAGAGTAACATTAAAACAAATCCTCAGCTATGTGTTTCTCTATCCAACCAAGTTAGGTGCAAAGATAAAAATAAAAATAAAAACTTTGAAATCTACCTATTTTCGAGAGCTCTGCAATCATAATCTTCGCAGAAGTAGTACGAGTAAGGAATAATTTACAAGAAATGGACATGTCCAGAAGTAAGGATGTATTTAGTTCAGAGAATGAAGATGTGAATTATGTTAGCCACAAAAGAGAATTAATCACAAGAAACATACAAGTGATTACAACTCTCCTACACGGTTCTGTAGGGAAGTACCACTTAAGGCCCACTTATAAGAAGATTCTAGTGCAAGAATAGCTCTTGTAGTGTTGCTAGGTATATCTTCCACACAATGGGCCTGTGCAACAAAAGTGCAATTTGTTAGAAAACTATGTATCAAGGGTTTTTCAGACAAAACCTACAAATGTGAACTTTAAACAGACTTCTCAATCAAAAAAAATATATATACAACAACCTTACCCTAACTACCATGTGATGGTAGAGTGGTTGGTCATGTGTATACAACCTTACCCCTACCTTGTGAAGGTAGAGAGGTACTTTTAGGTAGACCTTCAGTTTAAGTAAAGCATATCAAGCCAAACCAAAAATGTGGGTCTAGTTATGCAATGATTACCTCATCCAAAATAATACGATTGCAATTCATAGAGTGCAAAATCATGATATTTTTCATGTACTCAGTCTCCACTATAGAGTAGGTAGTGATAACAAAATCATATTCCACGAACCTGCCAATATTTTTCTCCCTGTTGACACCATGTTATACAAGAATTGTGTTGCTTCCTTTTGTGGTGAAGCGGTCAATCTCGTTGACCCACTCAATCACAGCGACAACTGGACATATAGCAAGGGTTCCTTTCACTGCTGGAAGAATATAAAGGGCAGGTGAGAGAAAACCGAAATCTGAAATTGCTTGCCCTATTTCACGTTTAGCAAGCACAAGAGCAATGGCTTGAACAGTCTTCCCCATCCCCATATCATCAGCAAGAATACTGCCTCTAGCTATCGATTCTTCTTGCTTCAAAGCCCAAGCCAACCAGTCTTTTTGGTACCTTAGATAGGGTATGATCAAATCAGATGACTACTCAGCAGTTTCAGTCATAAACTCATTTTGACTATTGAAGTCTAGATAAAGTGAATAGTTTTCTTCCATCCACCTATCGTTCTCTTCTTTCCATATATGCCACATTAATACAAGGTCACCATCATTTTCTACATCATTCATTACACCATCTTCTTCTACAAGCTCTTCTTTTATTTTAATACTCCATTCGCCCTTTGTTCTATTAGATCTCCTTCCTTTTGTTATATTGGGCCAAACTACTTCCGCAGTTAAATCAGTATCAACAAATCCACTAGCATGGGCTTCATTCAACAGATTATTAGCTTCGTCTGCATAGATGATTAAACCAACAATCACATAATTAATGTGCATAAACTGTTCAATGCACGTCCAGATTTGTCTGCATGAACTTTTGTCTTAGGTTAGCCAATAAGTATCATCTATCGGTGAAAATAAAGTCCCAACATGCTATTAAAATGTCATTGTAGTTTCAACAATTAAAAAGGACCAACTTGAAGGCATATTAATATTGACATGAAAATTAAATGTTATATGTAATTAGAATCTGATGATATAAAAATATAGTCATCCTCATCAGAGGTCCTAACTTGGCGGATTTGTTCTCCTAATTTCACAATCCACATTGAAGTACAACCATATCATTTACATTTATCTACAACATATAGTGGCAATAGATATGTATGGCACATGTCATCTCAAAGAAATACGTCATCACACACACACAAAAAATGAAAAGGACATTTTATTACACCAAATTGGCCCACTTGTTTCTAAGGATGGGAACAAACTCACAATATACCTATTAGGAAATACCATATTCTCCGATAATACTCACAAACCTTATTTAATGATCTTCCTGTTTTTCCTTTCTATTTATAAAAGTTTTGTCCCCGATACAAGAAAAAGTTTTAAACTTTATATTTTCTTTATACTAGTATTTATCATTCTCTTTCTTTGTTGTTTAATTTCTTTATGGTTGATGAGTAATGTCAACCATCAATCCATTTGGATTGATCTTATATTGGTGTTTGATTCATCTTAAACCTAGCTAATAAGAGGGAAGAGTGCCCATGGTCATATAAGGTGCTCCATGCATCTCTTAAAGGGCTAATGTGGAACTCTTATCAATAATAGTATCAGTTCAATCAATCAACCCATTTATTCCTTAATAAAAACAAATTGTAAGTGACAAACACTTTCTATTAGTACTATAGTGTTGCGCACGCCTTGACTATCTCTCGACACCTGTTATTTTCAATCAATAAAAATACCAGGAAACTCTATCACGAGATTTGGGAATAATTCACTTAGTCTAATTTCATTTAATATTTGAACCAAGTATATCACTCCTTTGATTGCTAAATCATCCCACTATGGGTTGGATAAATGAACTTTTGGCAGGGAAGTCATTTTTATGATTCTTTAATTTTTTTTTTGCTAGAAAAGAATTTTTTTTACTGAATAAAACATGAAAAATTTGTGAATTCCACCATAACAAAACACCTTAAAAATTCCATTTTACTCACATAACCGGTAAGATTCAAGCAAAACAAATGGAAATTCACATCAAAATAAACAAGTTGTATAATTGCAAATAGAAACACCAGGAAAATAAAAAGGATTAGTAAAACAAGGATTTTTCGAGCGAACCTTCGGTTGAAGATGAGGAAGGATGAGAATGGATCCTCATTTTCTACACAAATAATTACTAGTGGATACTTGCAGAAAAAAATAAACAACAATTGTGATGAGAGAGAGAGAGAGAGTCTAAGTGTGTTGAGAGACAATGAGTAGGATTGTGCGACAAGAAACCAATTTATATAGCCAGAATCAATAATGATAAAGGGTGTGATGAAAATATTTTAACACACTTGCCTTGTATTGGATTTTAGTAATCAAAAGTTGACCAATTTTGAAGTTGAGAGTGCTTAAGCCTTAAGCAAGCACTTACCTTATATTTGATGTTTGTTTTAAGAAAAAAATTTAACTATTTACAAGTTTTGAAATATTAGATAACAAGACTATCATGCTACTGGCATATCAATAGGCTTTTAAAGTTATGATTAACATGCTTCAAATTGATATGTTTTATGTTATTGTTGGTACATATGATTTGAAAAAATGTTTTTAGAACTAAAATGAAAAATTCTTTGCAATATTGAAATGCAACGGGCCTATCGGAATTGAAATATATAGTTGACACTAATTAATTAGAATAACCATCATACTTATTTTATAAGTGGGAAGTTTCATAATTGAAAGTTAGATTACGATTATATCCTTCCAAAGTTAATTGACTATTATAATTGTCACGGCCCGACTCCTTGAATCATGATGACACCTACTATAACCCACAAGCAGGTAAACCAACCCTTAACTCAGGATGAAAGGTAATGAGTACAAGGGTAGAACTTCAGTAGAAATAAAATTATAACAATAAAACAAGACAGAGGAAGAAGAAAACCAAAAACTTTATATATGAAGAGAATCCCTCCCAGAACTTAGAAGTCACAAGTGTAGTGCTATCTAAAATGGAAGTACAAGTCCCAAAAGTGGACAATAGACAAGTCATCTCAAAGGAAAAAGACTATAAACATAAATATAGAAGGAGACTGGCTGATCCAAGACGCCAAGTGCTCACCCACATCTCCCATCTCAAAAGCTGCTAAATATGTCACAAAATATCACCACTGATAATTGCTACTAGGACCAGCATTAGAAAATAGATGTAGAGTGTAGCATGACTACCAAAATAAAGGTACTCAGTAGGCATCAATGGCTGACCGAGCAAGAAAGGTAAAGACAATAAGAAAAGATAGAATCTAGATACAGTAGATGTCCAAACGGATATGAAAGAAAGCACACGAGCATACTAAAAGTACATCTAAACTAAACCTGGTGAGAAAATAATTAAATAATAAATGTGTGCTATCTATAACAGCTTGAGCTTTTAGATGAGATGGTCACACACTTCAATATGGTATCAGAGCATAAAAGTTCTTCTGCTCTCTAAGTATTGATCCAAAAAAAAACCACACGTTGCAATGGCCCCTTCTACCAAAACTATGTCGACCTCCTCACTCCACCAAATCATTGTCGCTTGCTCCATTAAATCTAAGCCAACAAACTACCTAATATGGAGGACACAAATATCCCAATTGATTCACGTGATAAAACTAACATATCTCATCACAAAGAATGAACCAAGTAAAAACAGTCATTCCACTGGACAGACTGCTGGGAAAGTTGTAAAAGTTGAGAAGGATGCAAAATATAGTGGCACCATTGATGATTAGAAGGAGAAAGATGTGTTACTAAGGAGTTGGATCTCAGGCGCCTTGACCGAAGAAATCATGCACCTTATTGTAGGCTGCTCAACTGCCAAGGAGATGTGGGAAGATGAAAAAGAGGTGTCACAACAAAACCACAAAATGGTATTATCTGCTAGAAAGGCAGGGGAAGAGAAAACAACAACATCAACTCCAGAGAAATAGGTTTCAAGCCTGCTGGACAGGGAACATGTTCTCAGAGCAGTCAATATGGACCAGGTTCTCTGAACAACAAAAGTTCACAAAGTGAAAATAAGGAAAGGAATGATATTGAGTCATGTAAAATATGTGGTAGGAATAATCATACTGCTCTTAAGTGCTTTTACTGGTGGAACGACTCATATCAATTTGCAGATGAACTATCACAAGCAACGACTAGACATCACATTCATACCAAAGCACTGACAAAATAAGTTTTTGCTGGGTATTCTAAGTTTTTTTTTGGGTTGTCAAAGCAAGCCAGGAGTAACGGTTCCTCTACTCACTAGCTTGAGGGGAAGTGTTGAAGAAGAAGGAAGCTGACGACTAGAACATGTCAAAGGAACAGGTTCAACGAAGCTGACTGACGTGTCTGCAGCAAGTGTTGATGAAGAAGGAAGATGACGATTGGAACATGTCCAACGAAGCTGACTGACGAGTTTACATCATTGATGTAGAATTAGAGTCGCACTAGGATTAGACTACTTATATTAATTAGGACTATATTACGACTAGGATTAGGTTACTATTAGGATTATAGTACAACTAGGATTAGATTATTTATAATTGCATCATCATCATCATAGTAGTACTAGTAGTAATAGGTATTGTGGTAGGACTCTACAACTGTCTCCCAATATAAGGAGTATGTACTTAACAATTTTAATCATCAATACAATCCTTGATTTCTCTAATCCTAGACGTAAGATTTCTACATGGTATCAGAGCAGGCAGAGGTCCTGAGATCAAATCTCACCGCCACCCAAATTAAAAAAGAATTTTCACGTACTTGACCATGAAAAAGAAAATCAGGCTTGCACATAAGGGGCATGTAGGATTATATTGTCTCGAAAATTCAATAAAGAGATCAAGATCTCGATATATTTCACAAAAGTCATGAAATATTCATATAAAGGTCAAATCTAAATCATACTAGTTCGATAAATACACCACTAACGGCCATCGAATCATGAGGAGAAAATCAAGGGAGGAACAAAATTATACTCGCAATTTTGATCAATAAAGTTATGTTTCTTCATATTTTATTTGCAAATACATACTAGTCTAATTAAATAATTAATTAGCGCCATAAAAAAAAGAGCTAGCTTTTGGGTGTGAGTTAGGCCCAAGACCTAATTTAACAAAACCTAACTGAACCCCATAAGCCCAGAAGATATGCTCGGGCACAAATTTGTATAAAACTCAAATGAACCCGCATAAGCCCGATAGGTACACAAAATAACTAAGTCTACTAAGAGAAGAGTACCACGAAGAGAAAGTCGGGATCCCATCCCAAGTAAACAGAATACCCAACAATTCAGTCAACTCCCAGCCCAGCTAGCAAGAGTGAAAACCAATCTAGGCCACCCAGCCAGCCAGTCCGCTCCCATCCTAGCTAGCAAGAGTGACCTGGGGGAATATCGACCCCGAAAAGGATCTCATATATTAAGGACAGTCAGTCCACTCCCAAGGGCGTAAGCCACCCAGTTAGTAAGAGTGATCTAGGGGCGTGTTGACTCTGAACATGATCTCAAATATCAATGTCAAGTCACCAGAGCGACGTCCACTCACAAAGAATCAACAGAAGACTTCAAGCCTAGACCAATCCAACCCCAAGTCGCCGCAAAAGCATAAAACCTATGGTAATACATCACTGCCGCAAAAATAAAGGGAGAGGACAGAAGATCTGTAAAGTTGTGAAATCATCTAAATAAGGCTCATACTATCAAACTCAAGTATGCTACTCCAATCTATAAGGATCTAGTCTATCTGAAATGACGTCGAAGACAAAAAAGGCTACAAGGATAAAAAAAAATCTAAGTCAACACTAGTCTAATCCTAGGCTAAGGCCGACCATGCTCATTACCGATAAAAAGTGCAACTAATACACAACACATATAAACCCCAACTAGAATGGTACTAAACCTGAAACAATGTCGAACAATCCTACAACATTGTATCTAGGAAGAGAAATAATAATAGCTAGGTACCCACCCCCAATTCACTCTACTCAGCATGCATTTACGTATTCAATCTCAATCTAAATAGAAAGGAACTCGTATCCTACCTATAGGTCGACAGCGCGTGCTCCAAATTACAAGGCCAGAGTTTTTTCCTTTCTGAACGAACTTTGAACGTTTCCACGCTATCAAACATAGAATCACAACGTCAATACAATCGTTTAGACACCAAAAACATAAAATGGAATCAGACAAAGTTTGGAGTCAAACGGGAATTGTGGTACCCGCATCAGAATTTCTGGAATTGACTCCACCAAGAGGTCCTAATCAGTACCATGAAATTATTTCCAAAAAAAAAATGCAGGGATCGTAACAGCCACAACCAATCAACATGCAAAAAGAAATAATTAAAATCAAACAAAGAATAAGAGTAGAAAGGTTAAATGATAATTCATCTCAAACGAGAGTTTCCCCACCACTTCCAAAAGCTCCACAATGTACTCACAATTATTTCATATGCGTGGGACTTTGAATTACTCGATTCCGAGCTTAAACGAGGTCAAATCGCTTCTTGAAGTCTAAAAGAATGGCTGCCATCGCAACTAGATTTTAAATAAGACCAGTCCAATCTCTTTTTCGTGAATGTAGACCTTGAGAACGCGACCAAGAGAGAATCGGCCCTTTGCAATCGCCGTAGGGAATCCCTCGAATATGGGCCCTCACGTACTTGGAGACCAAGTTGCCTATCCTCCGTGAACGGAACCCAAGGCCCACGAACGCAAAGGTCATATTGTCCTGCACTAGCTGATGCACATCAGCTGGTTTTTGGCAAGTTGGAAATCTCTGTCAGGATGTTCCGAATTTGTTCGGAACCCCATGCACGCAAGCGAGATATGCAACCCTACAAAATTTGATATTCCAGACTCAACAGAACATAATAAATTCCAATACAAAGTCATCTCGATAAAAAGTGGGTCCCACCCCCAAACTCTATTTTAAGCCAAAATCTAAAATGGGACTCAAAATTAGCTCAGAAACCTCGGGATTCAAACAAAGTGTCTTTCTAGACCAAACTTAACATTACGGCGTTAACTCTGTTGAAGAAATTTTCATCCAGCTTAAAGTCAAACTTAGGCCTTAACTTGAAAGTTAAAATGCCTAATTGCACAAACTCACACTAAAAGCCTCAGGAGTCATATTGACCATGATACTAGCCTAAAATAACCGTTCTTGAGAAGATGGAATCATCAGAAGTGGATTCAGAAGTCATCTTCTTGAACACTTGATTAAAAATGACCATTCAAGGTTCAGAAGCTCCAAAACACTAAAACTTGCATAAAAACCAAACGAACAATCAGGTAGGGGTGTGCATCGGTCGGTTCGATTTGATTTTATGTATTATCGGTTCGGTTTATCGGTTTTCAGTTTTTAAATACGCTAAATCAATAACGAACCAATAAGATAATTTTTTATTGGTTTTCAGTTTATCGATTTTGGTCCTTAACGATTTGGTTTTCGGTTTAACCAATAAGAAAATGCTTATACAATAAATATATGACTTCTCTAATAAATTTTACATGACAAGACAATAATGTAAATTTACAAAAGTTCATAAAATAGAAATAATAATAATAACAAGGGAAAAGGCTCAAAAATGCCCTTAACCTATTAGAAAAGGTTCAAAAATGCCCTCCTTCCACCTAGTGGTTTAGAAATTCCCTTAATGTTTTCTTTAGGTTCAAAAATGCCCTTAAGTTAACAGAAATATGACATGGAATTTTACTAAACAAGTGGCCAATTTTCATTGGTCCACATAATTTTTTTATTTTTATCAAATAAAAAGACTCACCCAAACCTGATTAATCTAATCCTGCTTTTGTATCTTTTATTCCTTGAGTGATTGTGTGTTTTTTTTATTTCCAAAATTGGAGAATTAATATTTGTATAATATCGGAATATGGAATGAAAGAATGAGTGAGGCGAGGATTGGGAGGATGAAGCAAAAGACAACACGGGTGGCACTAGGGACACTAATTGGTCGGGAGTTGAGGGATGATAATGTCGAACTACATTAATGGACTTGTTAATTGTCTGTGGTATAGCTACATTATCAAATTTTTTTGTATGAATATTGGTTTCTCTTGAATAGATGTTTGATGGGCATAAATCATAAAGGTGTATTGGTTGCTATCTTCGGTAAAGAAAATCAATTAAACAATGTCTTGAGTGCTATCCCTCAAGGAATTGGTAGGGAACAATAGCTTCAAGCATTTCCTCAAGCACCAGATGCAATTTTTGTGAAAACTAATGAAGAGTTTCAGCAAAAAGGCAAGCTGCAATCTCTGGTTTTAATATTTTTTTGCCAGAAAACGGGTTAGGTTTGGGTTGAGTGGGTCTTTTATTGATAAAGAATTGTGGACCAATGAAAATTGGCCACTTGTTTAGTACAACTCCATGTCATATTTCTGTTAACTAAAGGGCATTTTCGAACCTAAAGAAAACGTTAAGGGCATTTCTAAACCACTAGGTGGAAGGAGGGCATTTTTGAACCATTTCTAATAGGTTAAGGGAATTTTTGAGCTTTTTCCCTAATAACAAACATGAAAAGAACTATACATGTGTAACACAAAGAGAAATCAAGAGGAATATGGTTCTTACTTTAGGTTTTGACGATTTGTATAATGTAAAGATATGAACTCAAAGTCACAGTGAAGTATGAATTAATGGCTAAATGACAAAGACATAACTATTAAGATATGAGATTAATATTCACTAATATGTATGTATATGTAAAAGTAGTAAAGTACTATAGTCTTAACTCTTAATGGGTTATCGGTTTACCCAATAACCCAATATTGAAAACCAATACTGAACCGATAACCCGATAATTTTTTTTATAAAACCATTAAGAAACTGTTAACCCAATAACCCAATGGCAATAAACCAATAACACTTTTTTCGGTTCGATTTATCAGTCGGTTCGGTTTTTGCACACCCCTACGGTCAGGTAATCAGTCTCTGCAAGTCGTAAATGACTTGGGACTCTATAGGAATGCTCTGAACGATGAATAAAATACTTAAACAAAGAAATGACCTGGTCATTACAATAATCTCTTATTAAATATTAAATATTAAATATTTAGTGCATCTAATTTGGGTTAATTGAAATTCAATTAGTGTAAATTACTACCATTTAAAGGTGGTTAACTGGAAATAATATTTGATCCTAACGTAAGTTTTTTCACCTCCTTAGGAGTTAAAAGGACAATTCATTTGCCTTCTGATCTCATCAACATCTAATATAAATGAACTTTTAAAAGAAGAAACGTTATTTCTGTAATCATCTTTTGTAAGCTCATGTAGTCATTTTTCTTCTTCATTTTTTCTTAGGTTTCATTCATTGTATTATGATTATTATTTTTTCTTTTCAAGAAGCGCATTGTAGATGTCTTCATTAATAAATTGCATAACTTCATGAATAAATAAAATTACAAACTATATGTCGTATTTTTGTATTCATGTGTCGAGGTTGTAATTTTTATCTTTTCTGTAAGTACTATTGATAAGAACTCATGTATAAGTTTTTTGTATGTCTTAAAGTGAAGCCTGACGGGTTTTATTATTTTAGTTATGAGATTTTTAATTGCAACAGGATGGGTATTTCATATTTTGTGCTCATTTTGTCATTGTCCTGTTGATCTGTTGGGTTCAGAAGGAAAAAATATTTATACGTTATCTCCTGTATTTAGGTTAATAAAACATAAAACAGAAAAAATGAACTAGAAAGACAGAAAATAAACAATCCGAGACCACAGAACCCACTATTTATCCTAAAGAAATTTAATGTCACGATCCAAGCCTACACCTGGACGTGTCCAACACTCGAGAACCATTGTTGGTCCTCAAGCGAACCGTCATCCTAACTGACTACAAGCGGAAGACTAACTCAAGCATACATAATGCTTGAAACTGAATTAAATCTATTAAGCTCAATAACTCAACTCATAAGGTCTGGAATATAATCAATAGAAATACTTAAAGTTTGTAAAATAACTCAAGAAAAGTAAATATTGAAAGACTCCTCAACTATAACTATCTATGAAGCCTCTACTATTAAATAGGGATATCGGGACAAGACCCACAACATTTCAAAACTACTAAACTGAAAGTAATGTGAAGTCCTCCAGAATACAAGGAGGCTCAACAAAAGCCAACTGGAGTGTAGAGTGATCTAAACAAAGCGCCTATTGATAATTATGAACATCTGTATTTGCATCATAAAAGGATACAGGTCAAATGATATCAGTACATTGAATGTACGAGTACGCAATGAGAACTTAAAACGTAGATAACTGAACTGACAAGACTAGAAGAGCACTCACCTCAACTAAACTCATTATAAAGGCGGTAACAAAAGATTTACGTGTTTAAAGCTTCATTAATGATTGATATCAACACAAAAATGTATATACAAATACAATAAAATACTCTTTACTCTTATTTGGGATACTCTAACCGACAACCATCACTATGAGCTACGTGATGATACAACGTCTCATCTACGCTGTCAGAACGTTCCTATACTTTGTGGGAGTATAGAACACCTCAACTAAGTGGATCCACTAAGTTATATGACTAAAGGCACTAACGATTCATCTAAGAAGTATGATCATTTACCCATGTTGGCTACATGGTTTATGTGGAATGTGAGTTGTCTGAACTCATCCCCAGATCGGTGCTCAATACTACTCCCAATAAATATAAACTCGTGCTCAAATGTATAAAACATGCTCTTTCTCTGGTTTGAGATAATTGCTCATACTATCCTCTAAATAGAGGTAACTGCTCTAAGATGACTCTGAACTCATAAACTCGTTTAGAAATCAAAGTTTCTATGTTCTCAAACTAATAATCTTTCTTTATATAAAATAAAACATTTGGGAATATTCAGTTCCCTTAAACTTTACTCAAAAATGTCTCAGTAAACTTTCCTCAAAAACTCAGTTTAAAACACAAATATTCGCTTTAAAAGATTCTCAAGATTTATAACTCGAAATAGGGTTCATACTGAAATATAGACATGAACGAATCAACTCAGGGATCTCAATAACAATATAGAAACTCAATACTCAGAACTCAAAAATACTACTCATCTCAAGAATACTCAATTCATAGGGTTCATGCTGAAATATAGACATGAACAAATCATCTCAAGAATCTCCATGCATAACTTATAGCAACTCAATAATTAGGAATAGAATTTCAAAATGATAGGAACTCGAGATATCAAAATCAACTCAATAAAAGCTCTTGAACTTTTCTCTTAAACTCACTTTAGTTTGGAATGTAATTAAGATATGTGATTAGGAAATGTAGGATCTCTCAAGGATTAATGGAGCCTTAGGAGCTAGTACAAACAAGGGAACATAGTCACGATTCAAAGGAACACATTCGGAAAGAAACACAGAAAGAAAAAGGAATAGGCAACCCTGGCGCACTGGCGGAGCGTCGCCCCAGGGCCCGAACTTCAGAAGTCAGGCCTTGGCGCATCGTCCTAGGTCCTGAACTACTTAATTCATGACTTGGTGCTATGGTGGTGCGCCGTCCCATGCCCCTACTCATAAAATCCAACAAATTTTTCTACTCAATTTAGGTTCCTAAGTCATCTAGAATTGAGTGATTTCTTCTAAACTCTTCTTTATTCTCAAACCCAACATGAATTCATAGAAATTTCATACAATACCTTGTAAAAATCACAACTCATACTCAAGATCCTCAACTCAAGAAACTCAAAACTTCCATTGTTAAACAATGAAACTAAAATCAAGAACTACTCAAGAATCGCTTAATATAATGATTTCATGGATGAATTAGATGTATGGCGTGAGGAAGAACAAGTCCAACGCTATGAGAAGCCTTACATACCTGGATAGAACAAAGGTTCTTGTCAAAAATCTAGGGAACCGTAAAGAACGCTTGAAACCTAGCTTTTCTTCTCTAAAGATCAAGGCCTAGCTCCTTGCGCCAGCAGTGCCACCAGACATGACTTCGGATGTTAAGGGCCTAGCGCCCTATGCCAGCAGTGCGCCAAGGTTTGTTGGGTTGATTCTATTCTTTGTTTCATCTGACACGTGCTCCTTTAAGTTGTGACCATGTTTTCCTTCCTCGTATTAACTCCTATAGGCTCCATTTACTTTTGAAAATCCCTGCATATCCTAATCATATGTCCTAATGCACATTCAAAACTAAATTGAATTTGAAAGGAAAGTTCAAGAGTTTTATGGAGTTATTATAGAGAGTTCTTTTTAACCAACAATGATCTTAAACTAAGTATCCCAAATGTAACATTCTTACATTGAGAAAAGAGAAACTTTCATTTCTAAAAAGAGTTTATGAGTTCATGATATTTGAAAGTAGTTACCTCTTTAAAAGAGTTATTTTGAGTAATCACCACAAAACAGAGAAAGAGTATTTCTACTTAAGCATAAGTACATATATTTTTTGGGAGTAGTATTGAGCACCGTTATGGGGATGAGTTCAGACAACTCACATTCTTCATAAACCATGTAGCCAACATGGGTAATGGATCGTACTTTTTGGACGACTCCTTATTACTTTCGAGCATAGCTTAGTGGATCCACTTAGTTGAGGTGTTCTATACCCGACAAGGTATAGGACAGTTCTGGCAATGTGGGCGAGACGTTGTATCATCACATAACTCATAGTGATGGTTGTCGGTTAAAGAATCTTCAAAATAAGAGTAAAGAGTAAATTATTGTATTTTTATATACATCCTTGAGTTGGTATTTATTTATGAACCTTTTAACATTTCATCTTTTATTATTGCTTTTGTATCGAGTTGAGTTGAGGCGAGTATTCTTCCAGTCATATCAGTTCAGTTATCTATGCATTCTGTTTTCTTTACATACTCATACATTCACTGTACTGATGTCATTTGACCTGCATCTTATTATAATGCAGATACAGGTGTTCAGGGTCATCAATAGGTGTTTCGTTGAGATTACTTGCACTCTAGTTAGCTTTGGTGAGCCTCCTTGCTTTCCAGAGGATTTCACATTTATTTTCTTGATATTATTGAGTTTTCATGGGTCTTGTCCTGACATCTATCCTAGTATTAGAGGCTTCATAGAGTTAGAGTTGATGAGTCTCTTAGCATGTTCCCTTCTGTTTTGAGATCTTGAGACTATTACGTATACTTTATTAAGTATTCCAAGACATTTATTGAGTTGAGTTTAAATTGAGACTATTGAGTTTAATTATGCATTTAAAGTTCCCTATTTTCTTAAGTAAGTCTTCCACTAAGCAGCCAGCCACGCCAAGGGTTCGTTTGGGGGCAAGCAATGGTTCTCAAGTGTCGGCCACGTTCAGGGTGTAGACTCAGGGCGTAACATGTTATCTTGATGATCAAATTTATATTTTCACTTATCTTCTTGTATATTTTTGTCATAAATTCCTCTACTTTTTTTTCAGATACTAAAACTAAATTACAATGCGGAGAAGAGCGTAAAATCCCCCTCAGCTATTTGAATTGGTACCAAACTACCCTTCATCCACCTTTGGGCCCCCTAAATACTCTTGATGTCAATCTTTTGGCTCAGAAATACTCTTATGTCAAATAGATCATACTCATAAGGTGGAGGGGGGGTAATGTTGTACCAAAATCCATAGTTTAAGGGCATTTTAGGCCCTTTTTCCGTTAAAATAATTTGAAATTACTTAAATTATGAGCTCACATGATTGACTTGATTTTGAATTACATAGTTAATTAACAAAAAAAAAAGGTTAGGCATCTACTCTCTACACTCCCCCCCCCCCTCTCCTTCACTTCATATCTCTTCCATTTTTTTTCTATTTGGATCTTGTCCACCATTTTAAATTTATTTTTTTCAATTTATGACAAACAAGAGAGAAAAAAGGAGAAAAATAATGGTGACATACATATAGAAATAATTAGGTCAATAAAAGATGACTTAATTAAGAAAATATGTAAGAATACTGCATTTTCTTTTTTTTTGTGTCCAAAATTCAAAATAAAAGAATAAAATAATCACTTCTCCTATCCCCACCCTCATCCCACCTTGACAATAATACAAATTAACTAAATATAAACATGTGAGTTCATTTCAAGTTTGAGTCCCGGATATCCTAATAAGAATAAGAGATTAAAAAGGGAAAAAAAGGGGAAATGAACAAGACATTTGAATAATTGATAGAAAATTTTATATTAATGAAAATGATTAAAAAAAAATAAGATGGACAATCACTTGGGGTGTATGATTTTAGTTGGATCCACATTTATGAGATGGATTATAATAATCTGGGTTTGATTTAAAATAGGTCAATAGGAAGATATTATGAAATTAATTATTTTCAAATGTATTGGGTCAAAATATGAATCATATGTGATTTTATAAAATCACATGTTTTTTTTTAAAATATGATTTTTATTATATATTTGAGAAGGGTTTAAATTTGGACCAATCACATTAGGCAACATAATAAAAAAATATTTAATAATTATACTTTTAAGGGTCCTATTAAAAATAAGGGCAAATATGAGCTAAAGGATAACATCTAGGGTATTTTGAGCCAAAAGGTGGACGCCGAGGGTATTTTAGGACCGAAGGTGAATGGAGAGTAATTTTGTACCAATTTAAATACTTGAGGGCATTTTAGGTCCTTCTCTGATTACTATATAACCGGAAAAATAGTTTTGAATACTTTCTTACCTATGTTTTCTTTCTTCCATTTAGTATACTTTATTCTTTATATTTCTCATTTTTACACTAAAAATGAAAAAGAATGAAAAATCTCAAATATTAATAAGCAAATAGATAGACAAGGGGGATTTAAAACTCAAATCAGTCATTAAATAAAAAAGTTTAAAAAAAAAAAACTCAAGTCATGATGGCACCTACCATAACTCACAGGTAGGTAAGCCAACTCATATCCCGAAATGGCGAGTAACACGCATATCGGGTAGAAACCATAAAACAACGGAAAGAAAACAACAAAATAGTGAAATAGACAGCGAAAAGAAGGAATGAAATAAGTATATATACAATAGTACAAGATCCAATCCCACGACCAAGTGGGTGAAGGTACAAAGCTACTAAAAAGAGTACAAGCTACAAAATAACCAAAATGAGGCAAACTTATCTTGAATACAAAAGACTAGAAAAAAACAATACGCAAATGGAGATGAGTCAAACTAAGACGCCATCAACTCACCCACCATATCCAGAAATCCACATTGCTGCACTAGAATCAATGTTGTCGGCTGGCGCGTGAATCTGCATCAGAAAAATAGATGTAGAATGTAGCATGAGTATCAAAACAATAGGTACCCAGTAGGCATCATAGGCCTACTAATCTCGAAAAGAAAATGCATAATGAAAAGAGAGGAAATAGACGGTAGTTAAGAGTCAAATATATGGGACAATAGCAGAAAGTCTAACTATACATCTCAATAATCTAGAAGGAACGGCGGTAATGTAAAGCAGTTATATATAACCTAATCGGACCCCATAAGCCCGGAAGGTCCACTCGTGCACAATTGAAAAGGTAAATAACCCAAATGGACCCCTATAAACTCGACGAGCACACATAAGAGCTAAAGAAATCCCTAGCTATGACTAAGTATAATCTGGAACTGAAACGGTTGACACCGGACTTAATTTGTAGTGAAGACACCCCGAAGATACCCCAATGGAAACAAGACGTCAAAACTCAAACCCAACTAACAGATGTGTGCCCTGGACTCAAACCGCAGCTAGTAAAAATCTGTACGGACCTCAAATAGTGACTAGAAGAAGAATGCCCAGACTTGAACTGTTGTTATAACACGCTAAAGAACTCCAACATCACAAGATCAACATTAGGCAAGAAATGAACCATATTTCGGTACCGCCTTTAGAGTCAGAAGGGACTTACTCTAGCTCGAAACCTATGTTTTGATCTAATGTAACCAACGAGGTCTAAAATAATAATCAAAAACACGTCGGGACATAGAATAGGTAAGTTATGGGTTAAATTTCAATAGGATCATATCTGACACCGAGCTAAGGATTCATACTATATCAAACCCAAGTCTGCTACATCAGTCTAGAGGAAGCTAGAACCGTCTGAAATGATGTTGGAGGATTCTAAGGCATAGTGGCTCCAAAATACCAATTTTACGACAATCACTAGCCTACATCTAGGCTAAGGGAAATCATAAGTCGCCAAGATCAATACAACCAGACATATAGTTACACATGGCATGATACTACAATGGACAAATGGTAGTCATAATTAATTACCCTGAAATTAACTGAAAAGAAGGCTAAGACACGATTAATATCAACTAAACATGAAGACATTCTAAGAACCTTCCCAAAACTAGCTAAACAACATGTAAATACCAACACAAGCTCAATCTAAAATTGGTAAGTCGTAGCCTACCTCAAAACCGATCTAGCGCCCTCTGAAATCACTAAACTAGAGTGTTACCATTTTGAACCACTGGTGATCACTAACATGCTAACAAATAAATGATTACAATGTCAATATGGATGTTTTGACACCCAATTTGCTATAATTGGAAACGGGACTAAAAATGAATCCAAAATGACATTACAAGACCCGCGCAAGGAATCATGTAATTGACTCTGTCAATTGGTCTCATTCAGCTCAAGGATCTTATACCCTAAAAACGAGCATAATGTGAAGCTTCAAACAATCCGAAATAGGTCATGAACCAATATGATCAACAATCACCATTGAAGCTAAAAACAGAGTGGAAGGGAGGGAGACTTACGGGTCGAACGCCCAACCAATGAGCCTAATAATTTCGCAAAACAACTCTCAAACCAATTCCCACAATAACTAGCAATTTCCCACAAAAAATCGAGCTCTCCAAAATCTCAAACTTGAAGAAAAATATGAGAAATGAGAGCATAAAATACCAGTGAGGACCACAAAAGCGATCACTTGGCCGCTAAAGTTGCTAGGCCCTCGATGTCAAGGCCCGCTAAAGCAGCTCCCTAGAAGCTAAAGTGGTGCAAGGGCTGCTCAAGTGGCTAGTCTTTAGCTAGCAAGACCCACTTGTAACACCTCAGAAAAATCCTAAGTTCAAATCAAACCCGAAAAAGCTAAAAAAAATTCTAAGTCTCCAGAAGTATGAATAGTACAAACAATTCAACAACCCATGAAAGGATCTACGGACTTTAGATGGTCTCATGGAATAAAGTTTTGAAAAAAACTGAGAAATCTCATTTTACAGACCACTCTACAACCCATGAAAGGATCTACGGGCCATAGATTGTTCCGTAAACATAAAAGAATCAAGTCTCATTTTACAAACCATTCTACAACTCATAAAGGGTTTATGGCCAATAAAAGGGTCCATAAAACAGAACTTTAGAAACCCAAAAATCTAGACTTCTACGGCCCGTAGAAGAACATACGAACCGTAAAAGGCTCCGTCAATTTTTTTAAGGGAATATTTTAGTTTTTTCCCACCCTTTCTAAGCCTAATCCCTGACGTTTTGGGACCCAATTAAGTACCTTGTCAGTACTATGCATCCAAATTATTCTCATAATTGTTCCCAAGACTTAGAACAAGAATCAAAAAGCAAATCTAGGGTTTCAAGCATCTCCATCAAATTTCTTTAAAAACTCTTGTCCTCTCATGTATGTAAGGCTGTCATAGTGATGGATTAAGTTCATCCTCATGCCCTACATCTAGAGTTTAGTTAGTGAGATTAAACCTAGGGTTTTTATCCCACGTTTCATGAATTTGAACTGCCTTTACTTCCTTTTCATTGATTTCTGATTCTTATCATTGATATTTTAGTTCTTCATGTATTTCTGATCCGTGATTATTGTTCATGCATATTTTACAGCATGAACTCTAATTAGCAAGGAATTGTTTGAAAGTTTTTGCACTTTTACTTCCATGCATTAATTGTTTTCAGACTCAAAGTATGTTTCAATTATTTAAGTTATCATTTAAGAAGAGTTCTAAAGGAACACTAAGCGTTTCAAATGTATTATTTCCATAGTAAGTGCATGACTAGTTTTAGAGAAAGAATCATCAATTTTAGAAAGAAGTAGTCAGTTATAGGAAAGTTTAGTATGATTTCAAAGAAGTACTTTTGAGTATTTACTAAACACATGTATTTATATAAGCATTAATGCAAATGTTGGGAGTAGTATTGAGCATCGAGTTGGGTAAGCGTTTAGATAACTCTAACTCCATAAACCACGCAGCCATCATAGGATAGGATCATATAATTGATTCGGGAAACTCCTCACACAACCTATGGTAAGGTCTTAAAGATGGATCCATAAGTTCATCTCCTCCTTTACCCTGGCAAAGTATTGGATGGCTCTGGCTATGTGGGCAAGACATTGTATCATCACAACTCTCTTAATGATGATTTCCGGTTATGAAAATCCCCTAAGAAAAGTAAAGTATATTATTTTAGTCTTTGTATATTGCATTAACTCAGTTGTAACAATTTGCTTGTTTTTATTACATTTACATGTTTTACTTCAACTTGGGTTACTTTCAGTTCCCTTACAACATACGTATTTCAGTTAGTCAATGTTTATTTCAGTCGTTTTACATACCGTACATTTCATATACTGACGTCATTCGACATTGCATAATTTTATAATGTAGATATAGGTGTTCAGGATTGATAATAGGCGCTTCATTGAGATCTTTCCTCCATTAGTATTTGGTGAGACCTCCTTACTTTCAGAGGGCTCCTTATCAATTATGTCTTTCAGTTTTATTAGAAACTTAGTTATTATTTAGGTAGTTGTGGGTCTTGTCCTAACACCTATTTCAGTTTAGAGGAGGCTTCATGGACAAGTTAGTGAGTCAATTGAGTGGTTGATATTTAGATGTTCAACAATATTATCATTATTCAAATTTATATTAGACCTCTACTTAAAGTATCTTTAAATGATTTACATGCTCTTCTCTTTAAAAGCTTCTCCATAGTTGTTTAGTCTATCACTCAGTAGTCAGTCAGGCTAAAAGTTCACTTGGGACCAGCAATGGTTTTCGAATGTTGGACATGCCCAGGGTATAAGCTCGGGGAGTGACAAACTTGGTATCAAAGCATAAATTTCAAGTTTCCTATGATGTCTATGAAATTGTGTCTAGTAGAGTCCTTATGGGTGTGAAAAGCACCACATCTATAATAGGAAGGCTACATGACATTAGGAAATATCACCCTTCTTTCATATTTTAGTTTGTGTGATAAAGTTCAAATGTATAAAAGCTTCTTCTAACTCATGTGTTTGCGTATTTTAGATCATGCCTCCAAAGTGTACCGCCAGTCAGAGAAATACCACAAAAACTGAGGTTTTCCCTGGAACCAATGCAAGCAAATACAGCCATGAAATTTGGGATTGGTCCCGAACAACTTCGATAGCATTTCATTGTTTCTTCTCATTTTGATGAGTCTATTCTTGCTAAGAGAGTCTATAGAAATTGCACCATTTCAATTCATCATAAAGACACCACGACTAACTTCGTTGAGTTAGATATGGTGGATTTTGATGTCATTCTAGGCATGGATTGGTTATATGCTTATTATGTCTCAGTTGATTGTAGGACCCAAGTCATAAAGTTTTAGTTTCTAGGTGAGTTGGTACTAGTGTGGGAAGGTAGCCAACAGTGCTTAACGGTCCTTTCATTTTATACCTTAAGGCTAAAAAGTTAGTTTCCAAAGGGTGTATCTACCATATAATCAAAGGTAAAGACTCTAGTGTTGAGACCCACCCCTTCATTCAGTTCCAATCATGAGTGAGTTCCTAGAAGTCCTTCCTAACTATCTTCCTAGAGTCCCTCCCGACAGGGAGATAGACTATGGAATCTATGTCCTTCCTGATAGTCAACCCATCTCTATTCTACCATATAGAATGGCCTCAACTGAGTTGAAAGAGTTAAAAGAATAGTTGAAGGATCTCACTTATGAGGGTTTCATCAGACCGAGTGTCTCACCTTAGGGTGCTCTTGTCTTTTTCATGTGAAAGAAAAACGGTTCCATAGGATGTGTATTGACTATCGCTAGTTGAACAAGATCACCATAAAGAATGAGTATCCCCTCCCTAGAATTGATGACTTGTTCGACCAACTTCAGGGTGCCACTTGTTTCTCTAATATAGACCTCAGATTCGGCTATCATCAGTTGAAAGCTGAGAAAGTGACATCCTGAAGATGACTTTCATGACCTGTTACAATCACTTTGAGTTCCTTGTTATTTCCTTCTGTTTAACTAACGCTCTTGCAACATTTATGGATCAGAGACTTAATTTAAGTAGTACTTGGATATGTTTGTTATTGTTTTTGACATCGACGATATCCTAATCTACTCCAGAAGAAAGGAGGAACATGTCAGTCACCTCCGACTAGTTCTCCAGACTCTCAAGGTCAAAGGACTGTGAGTCATTTTCAAAGTTTTCAAAGTGTGAATTTTGGCTGAATTCTGAGGCATTCCTAGGTCACATTATTTCCAATGAAGGTATTCAGGTTGACCCATATCCCCAACTGATATAAGGAGTTTAATAGGTTTGACTGGTTACTATAGAAGGTTTGTAGAAGGGTTCATCAATTTCTTCTCCTTTGACTAAGTTGACTCAAAAGAAGACTTAAGTTGCAATGGTCTAAAGATTGTGAGAAAAGCTTTCAGGAATTGAAAACTAGTTTGACTACTGATCCAGTGTTGATTGTTTAATCGCTTTATGACATTTATGATTGGAGAACAAATTAAGTTTCGGAGAACCTTCTGATATATAGCTTTTACCGATAGAGATTGAAACAATTATTGAAAATAAATTGTTTTCTGATTGTTTATATTCTTGTCAAAAATTGGAGTTTACTATAAAGATTAATCATATCCATATTAGATAGTGCTTTATAACTTTTCCTTATTTATTAGGGGTGTTTGCGAATGAATGGAATCAAAATTGAAAAAATAATATATTGCTATAAATAACTGATATACAGCTCAAAACCATATATTTCAAGTATATTATCACCTCATGTGTTTATGTATTATTGGATTATATTAAGCTTATTAAGTGTCTTATGTTTGTAGGAAATGTGCTGGATAAAAACGGACAAAAAATACTAACAAAAAATCTATTTATGAGCTGACATGCCTGCATTTTCAATTATTCACATCCGAACATGAGATTGCATTAGCATTGCTACTAAAAACTGTTTATTTCTAAGAGCACTTTTGTAAAATGACTTTTTCTAAAAGTGCTTTTGAAAGAAAAAAAAAATTGTGTTTGGCTAATTTATTTGAAAAATAATTTTGATAAGCAAATTGTGTTTGGCTATTTTTTTTAAAAAGTGTTTTTGAGAGTCAAACTACGTTATAATATTAACATGATAAATTAAATATAATTAAAAATATCGAACAAAATAAATTTAAAAATCACTCCACAAATCAAACCACTATATACGAAAAATTCACCACAAACATATTGTTGTTACAAAATAAATAAAGTCCATATTTTTTATCCTACAAAAATATTGTTGTTACCTTTATTTTTAATCCTGTAAAATAATATATAAAATATAAAAAAAAAAATATATATAAAATATAAAATTATATATAAAATGTTGAGTTGATTTGGTCTCATATTAACTTATTTTTAGTTAAAATCAAATCAACCAAAGTATAGTCGAATTTTTTTTTTTCAATACCAAACCACAAGTCTATTTTTTTTCAATTTGACTCAATTTTCAATTCAATTTTATTCACCCCTAATCTGTTTTTTTTTAAACTCAATTTTCGATTCAATTTTGTTCACCATATGCGAAACTGCATTCAAAGTTATACCAGTAAATGACTGATGTCAGAATTTATATTAAATCAATTGACAGCGCGATAACAAATTTTTTGTATATATGGAGTATTTAGTTTGTTCTATATATTTTTTCTGTTTGCTATTTGTACATATTCGTTGGCCATTTTACTAGGGGAAAAAAACTTTGACCAGCCTTGCAGAATTCAGCTTTCAAGTAATGCAACAATATAATATAATTGAAGGAATCAAAGCTTATTTATTATATATGGTTGATTAAAACAAAAGAATTTCTTCTCGATACTTATACTAATTATAAATAGACAAGATGAAGTTACTTAGATGGTAGACACTCACTTTTTTACATCTAGCATTGGCTTCGAGTCACCAAATCAGCAAAAAAGTGAATACACACAAAGAGTAATCGTTCTCATAGGGAAAAGCGGGGTGGGTTTGAAATATTTTAAAAAAAAATTCACACGGGGCAGATTGCGGATTGGGGAAAACAATACTGCTTGTATGTTGTGGATTTTGGAAATACAGTGTAACTTTTTTCTTTTCACTTAATTATGACATAATTAAGAAAATCACATAGCAATATCCAGTATCCTCAAATATATTTTACTTTACGGAGAAAAAAATACAAGGTTGAAATTTTCTATAAACTCACTACTCATCTAAGCACTACATCAGAGCATTGCTTTCTTATACTGTTTTTTATTTTCATAAATAAAATGGGGCAGATAACAAATGTACAGAGCAGAAACATCCTAAATCTCTAACCTCCCTCAGTAGCCATACTTTGTCCCTCTCGCGAATTCAGTTTCTGCTATAATATACAAGGTAGCGAAGATATACCAGGAAAACAACGATTGCATCCAGCTAGAAAGTGTTACTGTCACAGCTTAATGTTCTTCTCTTTACCTACAAAAGATGACATTTAAGAAAGGTTTAGAAATATGAGGTACAATTTCTAAGGATCAAGAATGTGTAGAACAAAACAGCAATCTCACCAAATATATTTGTTTTTAGGGGGAACCTTAAAGACGACCCCTTCAGTTTAACGTCTCTGAGATGCTTACTCCTACTTGGTTTCTCCGGTTTTGCCAGACCATTGCTGCTTTCTCCAGCCGAGGGAACATTTCTTTTCTTAACCTTTTCATGGTATACAGCAGGTGGTGCAAGCCTCAATTGAGGGATATTCTCTATTTGCATAGACTGGTGGGTTTTTTGAAGATTAAGGAGGAGGTCAAACTGCATAATTTCACATGTGATCAGTCGAGCCTAGATTTTTGGGGTGCAGGGGTAAGGACATGGGAGTATCAAGCATAGAATTATTAATAGTGAACTTTCATACCCTTGAAACAGACTGAAGTCCGTAGGAGTTGTCGAAACCATCATTCTCGTGTGGAAATAGACCAGTCCTACCATTTGTTTGATGGGATTTTGATATAGACTTCACCAATACATTCTGCACAAGCATAGATTTACTTCTCAACTTCTCCGAATTCTTTCTTGGCATACAAATAGGACATCCTGTTGAGTTACCCCTGATTGATGCTTCACTTTCCTGAGGTTCACATTGCTGATGTGTTGCATGACCACAAGTAAAAATTTGAATGCTAGAAGCTGAGAAATCTTTTGTGAGGGGACAGTTACAAATGCAACATAGGAGGTTCCGAGGTGCAAATCCATGAGAAGCTCCTCGTTTCAGTAAGCTCAAGGAGGAATATGTATCATCTTCAATCAATGATTTAGCAGTATCCTGTAACAATGTGTGAAAGAAGAGTATGAAAATACTTGTCAGAGATTGGTAAATTACTTTAAGCGTCCAGATCTGAATCCTTTATCAGAAAGGAGTCTAGCCTTGAAGAGCTAGAACTTGTCAACACCCACCCACCCAAACACAAAAAAAAAAAAAAAGGAAAACTCTGGAAACCTAGAAGGCCTTTACAGGATAAAATGGCAAGTAAAAAGTTTAACGCAGTCATATTACTTTGCTGATACGAACTTCATTGCACTAATTCCAATGAAAATTACCAATTTTTTATTTCGTTTTCTAATTAGCTGTTCTGGTTAGAAATCAAGAATGATGATTGTGCTGCATCTCCAGCTACTCGGACAAAATAAATCAAGCAAGTACTGAAGGATCAGTCCCTTGAACGATTGTTGCAAAATCAACTTCCACATTGAGGTTCCTAACATAGAAGTTCAGGTATTTTGAAATTGGGCATCAAGCAACAGAAAGAGTTGCTTCCAAAGGATGTCACAGATGCAAGAATACAGACTTCAACTCATGCACAAGAGGACATTAATTATTTTTCACTTCATATTTTCATCAATTAATCAAAGGTTTCCTAGTGAGAAATCGAGAGACATAAAAGGTTTAACACATTGAGTAGCCAGATATGGGAATTCTTTCTACAACCAATTAAAAAAAAGGTGTAGGCCAACAGATGACATTCAGACACCAAACAACAAGGAAAGACCTATTTAAGTAAATGTTCACAACCAATTTACAATTTTAGATCGTGTGAATGGATGATGAACAATTGACATGCCATTTATAATTAACAAAAAAAAAAAAAAAGGAGAGATGAAAAAGAGACGAGGAAACCTACCAAAATCCGCCTCTCAAAGTCATATGTTCCAAGCATCCCCAGTATAGTAGGTTTGAAATCACCAAATTCCTGTGTCTCATTATCAGAAAGAAGCTTTAATATGATCCTCGGGAGGCTTACATATCCAATCATTCCTTCAACAATCTCTTTGATAAACACAGAGAGCAATTTCCTGAGGATGTGAGCATTTCTATGAGATTTTGACACCTTCCACTGAATTTTGCAAGCCCACTCGCCTTCTTGCACACATTCTTCTTCTTTATATCTTATTATATGATCATGTGAATCCATCAAAGGCTCACAAAAACTGTACAAGGAATAAAAAGAGGGAATTAATAGGTGATGCAGATGAATTTTTTTAAAATCAAGTAAACATATTTTCATCCATTAACATGGCCATATTGGCAATATGCAAGGGATATGCCAAAAAGTAAAGAATCTACAAAACATGATTCTCTACAAACTCTACCCAATCATCTATACAACCAGCAACTTTCTCTTTACACCAAAAGAAAATGAGCAATCGGAGATTACTACTCATCAACTGAGAGAAGCTCAACTCTCTCCAAACTAACCACAATAACGCAAGCGGAACCATGTTCCAAACTCTTCGTCTTCTCCTCCTTCTCCAGCTCTTCCAACTGAACACCAACTCTCTCACAGTTTTTGGCATTGCCTAATGAGTGTCAAACCACCTATATGTATCCATCATAATCTCATGGTTAACCCACATGTAGAAGAAGATGATCCATGTCCTTGCCCCTCTCCTTACACATGTAACACCAACTGATGCAGACAAGCTTCTGCTATCAAGATCAACCCTCTAGTGACTAGCCAAGTGAAAAAACACATCATCCTCGGCACCCTTGGAACACTTGCATGGGAACAAACTCCTCCTTAACCGAAAGTTCCTCAGGAAAAGGACGTACAGAGAACATACCATTATTTCCCAGGCCCCACCACCAAAGATTATCCACTGGATTGACTTTCCAATGAACAATGAAGTGGGGCTAACAATCTTTGAAACTCACCCATTTCCCAATCTTGAAAATTCCCTCTACTTTGTGTTCCTGAATTTGTTGAATTGTCAAGCCTCTTTGGCAAGAAAGTTTATACAAACTCTGAAATCCACATTTCAATAATATGTTCCCACACTAGCTATGTCCCCAAAATTAAACTCTCTACCATCTCCGACCTTGACTGAGAGATCTTCCACAAAATTATCCTATCCCTTCATGATATTCCTCCACAAACCATAACTGAAAGGCAAAACGATATCTCTAGTTTTCCAACCCCCTCCGTAATTTCCATATTCATCAACTATCACCCCCCTCCACAAAGCTTGTACCTCCACCCCAAAGTGGCCCAAACCTCCACAACCATTTTCCAAATAAAGCTTTATTAAAAACTTATAAATCTTAATTTTAAGGACTCCCTATTTTTTAGGAACTATGATAGTCTCCCACCACATGCCAAAGAAAATTTCTCTGAATATTTCCCAACTTTTCAGTGACCAATGTCAAAGCATGAAACAAAAACATGTAGTATGTTGGAATGTTCAATAATGTGCTCTTAATAAGCACTTCTTTTCCACCTTTGGACAAATATCTTTTCTACCACCCTGCTAGTCTCTTCCAGAGGGCCTCCCCGCTAGTCTTTCTCAACCCTCTAAAGAACCAGATTCCACACCGTATGACTAAGTTGCGCGGACTCTTCATTTTTGTTTTCACACCCGTGTTGACACGAGGCGGGTGCAGGATACGTGTGGGATTCGGTCAACCCACATTGGATACTTTGTCGACAAATTTTGGGGAAAATTGAGATTTTGATAAAAGATGAAATAAATTTAAGACATGAGAAATGGCATATAGTCCCTTTGTCTCTTGTTTTAGCTTTTCCTGTTGGTCAATATTCATTGTTTCATATTTCAAGCCAAATGGAGAGAAACAAAGAATTCAAGTGGTTGTTTACTTGTGTTCCGACTTATGGTAGACAGTGGCAACGCTCTGTAAGGAGAGTTGGTGGAAGGCCTTGAATGACTTTCTTTTTCTTTTTTGGAGGGGAAGAACTAGAGAGCGTGAAAGAAGAAGTTGGGGGTCTTTCAAAGTTTAGAATATTTTTAAATCTCCATTTTATAATTTTGGATTGTTTAGTCGAATCCCCACACCCGTATCCATACCTTGATCCATACCTCCGAATATTAAAATTTAGATTTTGCCGAATCCGACCCTTGGATTTGCATCCGTGTCGGATACCCGCCCCTAAGTCCAAGCAACTTAGCCGAATGATCCTTGTTTTGAGGCACCTACCAGTACTTCAAGATATCTAATCGAAGAGCCCCAACTCTACAATTTTGGACTCTATCAAGCAATACAATTGTTGAGTCTCGCATCGGGTGAGATGAAATTAATTGGTTTTCTTATATGAACTTGAGCCATCCTCCCCTCATGCTAAGGTAAATTTAACATGGTATCTAAGTCGGGCCTCCAGTGTTGGGCCCCTAGACAGATTGTTCACGCTCCAGTACCGAACTATGTCCCCGACTATGTTTGGACGTGCGATGGGAAAGAGGGTGAAAGAACACTCCCACATGGGCGGATGATGAAGTGACTTGGACTCTTATATGGCTATGGACAATCCTCCCCCTTAAGCTAGTGTTTGAGGTTGAGTAAAGCCTAAGGTCTATTTAGCATATTATCAGAGCCAAGATCATCCCAATTTACTATTTACCAAATGTTGGGCGCCCATCATATATTGCTCACGCTCCAGATGTCCAGTCTTGGGTGTGAGGGGTGTGTGAGTCTCACATTGGGTGGGATGAAGTTAATTGTTGTCCTTATATGGACTTGAGCAATCTTCCCTCATGAGCTAGATTTTGGGGTTGAGTTAGGTTCAAGTAGGGCTGGGCATAAATATCGAAAAACCGAAATACCGAACTGAACCAAATTATTTTGGTATTTCGGTTTCGGTTTCGGTTTCGGTATTCGGTATAAATTTTCGTATTTTTCGGTATTTCGGTTTGGTTTTCGGTATGTGACTTTTGTATTATTCGGTATTTCAGTTTACCGAAATATATTATATTATAATTATAATATATATTAATATTATATTAATTATTAAATAATAAATATTAGTATATGCACAATTGAATTAGGTCACTGAATAACAGTGACCACGCTTCACTTTTAACTTGAGTTTTCATTCTTCTTAGGCACCGCTTTCTCTGACCGGCTTTTCCCACTTCCACTTCCGGTGGCGGTGCGTCGACCAGCGACCGGCCGACTAGCAGCCGACCAGCAGAAGCCGCCAGCCGACCAGTAGCAGCTCCAGCCGACCAGCAGCAGCCGCCAGCCGACCATCGAAGCAGCACTCCAGCAGGTAGTGCTTTTTGAGAGTGACAAGCCTATGGTTTCTGTTGAGATAGGACATGGAAGTGTACTAATGCGGCATCTTAGTACAACAGGTAGAGAAGAAGAATCAGAAGCCAGCTCTCTTTCCGTTGACAACAAGCACCATTCTGTTAGTGATGCTTATTCACGATTGACTACCCTCCTGTAACAAAAAACCGAACTAACAAAAACCGAACCAAAATAATATAAACCGAACCGAACCAAAATAATTCGGTTCGGTGTTCGGTACACGTGGTACAAGAACTGAAAACCGAAAAAAAAAAAACCGAACCAAATTACCGAATTCCCAACCCTAGGTTCAAGATCCATTTCTTTACACCAATGTTATGCACCTCTCCCACAGGAATAATCTCACACTTCCTCAAATTAATTTTAAGGTCTGACACTGCCCGAAACCAAATAAGAACTTGGCCTAAATAGTCAAGTTAGGTCTTGACTGCATCACAAAAAACCAAGGTATCATCTGCTAACAAGTGTGACATTGAAATTGCCCTTACACTCCCAACTACAGCATCGAAACTCTTCAAGTAACCCTCCAAGATAGCTTTATCCATCATCGTGCTCATAGCTTCCATAACAAGAATAAACATCGGTGATAGAGGGTCTCCTTGTCTCAATTCTCAAACCCCTTGAGCTCCCAAAATGCCGCACGGGTTACCAACCACCAATGAAGAAAATCTCACCCAAGATATACAAAAGCAGATCCACTTCCTCCACCTCTCCCCAAATTGCATTTGAAGCATAATGGAATCTAGGAATTTCCAATTTACATGATTCATTAGCCTTTTCAAGGTCAAATTTGCACAACACACCGAACATCCCTTACTTTTATCTTGGATCCACCACTTCGTTTGCCACCAAATTTACATCCAAAATATGTTTGCCCTCCACAAAAGCATTGTGTAGTGGAAAAGGTCTCATCCAGCACCTTCTTAAGTCTAACGTAAAATATCTTAGATATAATCTTGTATATGCTTCCCATCAGAATCATAGGTCTATAATCCTTTATGCTCATCGCTCCATCACATTTAGGGATGATGACAATGAACGAGGCATTCATACTTCTTTTGAATTCACCTCTATTTTGGAACTCAACAAAGTATCAATAACATCAGTTTTGATCGTATTATTGCTCGAAAAAAAAACGAAAGAGAAACCATTTGTGCCCGGAACTGTCACTCGCACAACACTCCACAACTTTTTTCATCTCTTCCTCAATTGTCCTCTCCTAAACCACAAATGTAGTCCCTCCACTCTGCTTCCTCTTTAGATAATTTTTCATAAAAATCTACTACTGCCCCTTCTACTTCCTCCTTCCACACATGGCTCACCCCATCGACCTCCACCAAATTTATAACATTCTCCTATTTGCGACTTCTATCCTGTGGAAGAATTTTGTGTTAGAGTCCCCCTCCTTTAACCATAACTCCCCTCGATTCTGCCTCCAATTGACCTCTCGGGCAAAAACCAAGTCAGTTACCTCCCTTTCCCATCCTTTTTTCCTCTCTTCTAACTCCCTCCACACTATTATCCTCTCCAAATCCCCTTACTTCGTTCATACTTTCCCTTATCTTCACCTCTACCCTCCCAAATAAACTCTTTATTCCACAACCTTATGTAGACTTTAAGCAATTTCAACTTCTTGGCTAGCCTAAAAGATGGCCTTCCCTCCACCACATAACTACTCCACCAGTTAACAACTCTACCCCGAAATCATCCACAATTAACCACATATTCCCGAATCTAAAAGGTGATCTCATTTGTCTTCCTCTACTACCATTCAACAAAATAGGTGAATGGACTGAGAGTAGCCATAGAAGAGGAACCTGAATCACATTGGGTGCCAACTCCTCCCAAGAAGTAGAAGGATCCATTTCAATGCTCACTGATTTGAAATCCATTGAGTACATAGAAAAGAATATTATGGATAGAAAATAGCTCAAAATCATGTTTTATTTGTCCTGAAAAAAGAAAAACTCTTTTTACTTATCTAAAAAACTAATCCTGAGGAACAAATAAACATGACTTCCAACTACCACACTTTTAAATTAGATGTTATTATATACAATTTATGCACAAAAATACATGAGTTCTAACACTTGCTTGATATTAAATGTCAGTATCATGTTTTATTTGGCTCCTATCTAAGGAAGTTGTCCTTACACAAGACAATCTGATGAAAAAGGGGATAATTTTATGTCCGAGATGCATTTTTTGTGGAGAACAAGCAGAAACTGTTCGGCATTTGTTCCTTCACTGCAAGATCACATGTCAGATTTGGAGGCTATTCATAAACCTTAAAGGTTTCTCCTGGACTATGCCAGGAAAGGTTACAGAGGCCCCTTCAAAGTTGGGAAGAAGCTGGGTTCTGGCAAGAAGCAGAAGTAGGTGGAGAATCATACCAGCCAGCATATGGTGGACAATCTGGAAGGAGAGAAATTCTAGGTGTTTTGAGAACATAGAAAATAGTATAGAACAAATCAAATTGAATTGTATCTTGATTCTATGTTTTTGGTGTAGTCAGATTCGGTCTAATGATCATGTATCTATTATTGATATGTTAGATTCATTATAGACATGGGATCATAGGATCTGGATTTACTTGTAATTATGGCCCTAGTACAGCCCAAGTACTGATCTGTTTCTATCAATAGGCACAAAGTTACCAGTTTAAAAAAAAAAAATGTCATTCTCATGTAAATAAAAATAAGTTTCTGATTGGTTATTTTGATGTATTTTTTTCACTGGGTTTGAATTTCTGAATTTCGATATAATTTGGAATCCTTGTAGCTGTAGTTGTTTTACTAACAAAATATGGATTGCTATATTTTCTGCTGTCATGTTTACTTATAACATGGAGTTATCCAGTTATAAGTTTCATATTTAGAAGATTTCAGATCAAAACAAACATATATGGAGCATACTTATTTTGATGAGAAATAATACTTGTAGATGGAAGTTACTTAATTTGGGAACATGTGGAACTTTGAATAAGCTTTCCAGATCTACAATTTGTTTTATTGGATTGAATTTCTATTACATGCAGAACATTAAGTAGTTAGATAAGTTAAAGAACTTGTTGTATTTTCAATTTCAGTGATATGACTAAACAGGGAGATTTCTAATTAAGGATCTTGTGAACTCATAAACCACTGAGATGCAACACTTGATTAAGGAAACTAAGACCAGAATGATTATTGAAACCTATAATTATTAGTATTCATGATGTAACTAATTACAATTTCTAATTTTATTCAGCAAAAGTCTGTTGGCTGCTATCTCAAGTAGTCATGCTGCAGTTCCTTAATGATTATATGCCCTAGTCTACGGACATCTAAATATGTTCACATGAAGCTAGAGATCATTGTTCAGGAGGTGTATAACCCAATACCAACAGGAATACAAACCTGTCGAAGTGAAATAAGGAACTAAAGATTTCAAGTGGCCTGAAGGGAAGCAGTTGCCACTAGAATTTGAAGTCTTGCTATTGAAAAACTGGGCAAACACGAATAGTAAAGGCAAGTAAGAGTAAGCAAATAAAGGACATTGGCTTACGAATCAAGCAATTGAAACCACAGACTCTCTGCTTCATTGGGGTCCAATCGAGGGCTGTTCCTCTGGCACAGTCCAATACAAGTGCGTAAAATCTCTATTATGTCAGTGACCTGAAACAAAATAAGATGTTAAAGGACTAGACCTAACAACAAGAAATCTTATCATGGAAGAAGAGTTTAGAGGGAAAAACCTCTTTCTTGCTCAAAATAGCTTTGAAATGCCCCGGAGCCGTACCACAATGTTCACTTTCAACAGCAGAATCAAGCAGGATGAATTTATCATTGAGCGAAGATATAACAAGCAAAAGGGCACTTCCGATGTCACCAACCCTTTCTAACAAGAAAGCAGCTGCATCTATAACTCCATACTCCTGGCATAAATGCAAGCAGCGCTCCACCCTGTAGCTTTCGGAAGTCTCCAAGAATCTGAGAACTGACTTACGCTCGTACCTACATAATAGCTACACAAAAAAAAAATTATAAGGAAGACGTTGCACTTAGATGGCAGTATAAGAAAAAATTGCATCTACAGAACCAGTCAGGATTTTACAACCTCCTTTCAGAGTGTGATTCGTCGTTTCCAATGTGGTTAATTGCTATTAGGCTTTTTAGGAAAGTTCCCCTCTGCCTATGCAGTTAGCTCGACTCCAGGTAAGACTCTAAATGGAAGCGGCTTCTGGAACAGACTTTTAAGCAAAAGCTCTATATTCTGGTTTTTTTTTATGACAAGGGAAACCCGCAGCCGCTACCCTTTGGGTGTTCACATGGTAAATCCCCTGTCCTATGCAATAGCTCGCAAACCACATAGGAGAGGTAACCCGCACTAGGTAAGCCTGGTGTGACGAGCTCGACCCAGAAGGCAAACCCCTTGCTTTCGTTGGCAAGGGGTTTTGAACTTGAGACCTATAACATGGAAGTCCCAAGCCCAAACCACTGGACCACCCTGAAGGGTTCTATATTCTGTTTTTTTCGACATATATTCTGGTAGTTATAGTCACTAACAGCAGATGGTTGAACTAAAAATTGCCCAATTAATTTATTTAGATCAATAAAACAGAGACCGAGATAACAAAACTAATACAACTCTAGAAAAACAGACTGCCAAGTAGTCAAACCTATCTGTTGGAGGTAAAAGAGAGGGTCCATGGAAAATATCAGTATCTGTAGGATGAATTTAACCAAAACACTCATTTCAAGATAGATAATGGTAGATACATCAGGTTCTGGTCTTCTGGAAAGATAAATGGCTCGGAAATAACACTCTAAAAGAGGAATTCCAGTAGCTATACCTTTTGACCTCATCTCTACATGCTGCCAAATGGAACTTAATTATTAGAAGAAACACTCAAGATTGGGAACTGGAGGAAGTAGTAAATCTTCTGGTCAAGGCTAGAAGTAGTAACAGTCAACCCCACTCATGATGGACAAGTTGGTGGAGCTGTAGTGAAAATGGTATGTTTACAGTGAAATCGTGCTATTTCAATATGTTCAGCAGCAGCAGAAATTAGAAGATTGGCCGCGGAAGCTAGTGTGGAATGTCAAAATTCCTACCGGAAACGCTTGCTTCAGCTGGATAGTGTTATCTAGTGCTTGTTTAACACATGAAAATTTGAAAAGGAGGCTCTCATCAACAGTAGGTGCTATATGTGCCTATAGCACTCTGAAGATGCATCTCGCCTCCCTATATCACTGTAGGATAGCAAGCGAGATATGGAGTATGTTCTTCTGCCTTTTTGGGGTACACTGGGTAATGCACTTTCAAAACAAACTAACGAAGTCTACAGAAATTGGGGGCAGTGGGAAGTTGGTAAGTCCATCCGGAAGATATGGCATATGGTACCAGCTTGTACTTTTTTTTTTTTGAGAAGGTAACAACTTGTATTCTATTTCCACAAAAACAGAAACCTGCCACAAGAAGTTACAGGTCTCCTAATTACAATTGAGGAGGAGTATCTAGAAGATCTTCAACCCTTTTTAACAAAAATTTACAATGATCCTAAGACATCCATACTTGATTCTAGATCTTCCCTATACTCCTGTTTACACCAAAAATGAAACAAAACTAAGCACTTCATCTTCATCTTCTGGATATTGTTGCTCTTGTTTTGATGGCACCTAAGGTTTCTTTCTGTCCAAGCAGCCCACCAGATGCTAGCTAGTATAATTTTCCACCTATCCTTATGGTCTAACAGGTTAGCATAACTGCCCCAGATCTTCAAAGTCTGCCCAGTTCAGGCCCTTCTTACTTAGAAACATTTCCCATAGTTGAAGGGTAATCCTGCAATGTATAAAAAGGTGGGTTACGGTCTCAGCCTTTTCTTCACAAAAAAAACACCTAGGACTTAGATGTATCCCCCTTTTCATGAGGTTTTCTTGGGTTAAAACAGCTTGTTTGGCCACAAGCCAAGTGAAGCAAGAAACTTTATAAGGAATTTTGACTTTCCATATAAGCTTCCAAGGCCAGTCCTCAATCTGATTATCATAAGGGTTAAATTTTTTATAGGCCCCTTTCACACTGAAACTACCTTGACTGTGGCC
>NW_006239160.1:475378-482768 GCF_000226075.1 Solanum tuberosum
TTTGTTGTTGGTTTAGGGTGTAAATATCATTGAAGGTGTCCCTTAGGGGGGCTTGATCTAACCATTTTTCTTCTCAGAAAAGTACCTTCCTGCCATCTTCTGTTCTTATGCTGGAATTTTCTCTAAGCTTTGGCCACAGGTTTCTAATGGACCTCCAAAGGTTGATCCCATAAGTATCAGTGACCATTCTGGTGGTCCAATGATCTGCCATTTCATACTTCAGCTGGATTACTTCTTTCCAGAGAGCTAACTCACTAGAAGCAAATCTCCAGAGCCATTTCATCATAAGACATTGGTTCTGAGTTTTTAAGTTCCTGACCCCCATACCCCCTTTTTGTTTACTCCCAATCAGTGCATCCCATTTTACCAAGTGGAATTTCTTGGTTTCACTGTTCCCTTCCCAGAGAAAATTTCTTCTTAGAACATCCAATCTCTCAATGACCCCATCAGGGATAGGGAAAAGGGACATCATATAGGTAGGCATAGAGTCCAAAACACTATTGATTAGTGTTAATCTTCCTCCTAAGGAGAGATATTGACTTTTCCAGTTCACCAACCTCTTCTCGCACTTCTCTACCACCCCATTCCATATATCTATAGACCTATTCTGATCACCCAGAGGCATTCCCAGATATACAGTTGATAGCTCCCCAATACTTCCACCAAGGACCCCAGCCATTGAGGTTAGGTTAGGAACCTCATTAACTGGATATAGGAAGCTCTTATTCCAGTTGATGTGTAATCCTGAGATTGCTTCAAAAAGAACAAAAATGACCCTGAGAATAATGAGTTGGTTCTTACTAGCCTCACAAAAGATCAATGTATCATCAGCGTACTGCAAATGGGTAATCTCCAAGTTTGAGCCTTCCCTGTGTGAAGCTTTGAATCCCTTCAACCAGCTATTTTCTTGAGCAATTTTCAACATATCATTAAGACTTTCCATGGCAATGATGAAGAGGAAAGGAGATAATGGGTCTCCTTGCCTTAGGCCTCTCTGTGAGGAGAAGAAACCTGTAGGGGAGCCATTGATAAGGACAGAGAATTTGACTGTGCTTATGCAAAACTTCATCCATCTTATCCATCTGCCTCCAAATCCTCTTTTGGAGAGGGTCTCCAGCAAAAAATTCCAATTGAGGTGGTCATAAGCCTTTTGTATATCTAGCTTGCATAGAATGCCCGGTATATTGCTTCTGACTCTAGAGTCCACTAGTTCATTTGCCATGAGGATGGCATCCATTATTTGCCTTCCTTTGATGAAGGCCAGTTGTTGAGTGTCCACCAATTTGTGAATAACCTTTTTTAGCCTCTCTGTAAGCACCTTAGAGATGATCTTGTAAACACTGCTGATCAAACTGATAGGTCTGAAATGTGTGAGCTCTATAGCACCAATCTTTTTAGGAATCAAAGCCACATAGGTAGAGTTGAAGCTTTTCTCAAAGAAACATCTTTCATGGAAATTCCTGATGGTACTAATTACTGCCCCCTTTATTACTTCCCAGCAATGGATATAGAAAGCCATGGTATATCCATCAGGGCCAGGAGCTTTGTCTCCAGCACAAAGTTTCACACATTCCCATATCTCCTGTTCCTCAAATTCCTTTTGAAGCATTTGATTGTCTTCAATAGAAACTCTGCGGTCTGCCCTGCATCCTCCAGCTGGCCTCCATGTCTCAGTTTCAGTATATAATCTTTGATAGAACTTCTCAATCTCCTTCATTATAACTTCTGGATTTTTGGTTGCTTCCCCATCCACTATTAGTTCATCAATATTGTTATATCTTCTATGGGCATTTGCTGATCTGTGGAAAAACTTGGTGTTGTTGTCACCCTGTTTCAGCCAGTTGACCCTTGATCTTTGCCTCCAAGCTATTTCCTCACATTTAGCTATGCTTTCAAAATCTACAAGGAGTTCTGCCTTTGAGAGTGTCTCATCTTCTGTAAATGCTCTTTGATCCTGAATTTCCTCCAATTCTGCCAGCTTCGCAAGGATGTTCTGTTTCTGCATTGCTAAATTCCCATTGGAGGTCTTAGCCCATTCCTTCAATTTATCTTTTAAGGCTCTCAATTTGAAAGCTAAGATAAAATCTGGCCTCCCTTCACAGACTATAGAATTCCACCACATCTTAACTCTATCCAGAAACCCTTCTGTTTGCAACCACCAATTTTCAAATTTGAAATAAGATCTTCTAGGTTCCCAGTTCCCACTTTGGAGCAAAATGGGTGTGTGATCAGAGGTCACCTTGTGTAAGGTTGTCTGCTTAATGTTCTTGAATTCCTCATTCCATTCTTCAGAAAATAAGAACCTATCAAGCCGGGCAGCAACATCGTGACTCTCCCCTTTCCTCCAAGTGTATTTGCTCCCTATCAAATGTGGATCTTGAAGGCTCATATCCTCAATGAAATCAGACAGATCATACATTGCTCTTGTGAATCTAGAGCAGTTTCTCTTGTCTGAGGGAATCTGACAGTGTTAAAGTTCCCACATACTACCCAAGGCCCATCAAAAAGTCCTCTGGCTGAGGTGCTTATTGAAGGAAAGAAATCGCAGATGCTTTGATGGAGTACAAACTCCCATAATATCCTAAAAGCTAGATGCCTTGTAAACCTTTTTTGTTGGTGTAGGCCATGCTGTAAATAATTTTTATCAATTTTGTTTTCTTTGTTAGCTCCTTCGGCCACATATAGGAAGGCACTGTACAGGGAGCTGACTCCCTTTTGCTCTCTGCCGTAATGTTCAGTATCCTCTTAATGCATTTTCAATGAAACTCCAGTTATATGATACAAAAAAAAAAAAAGATAAGAGACGAGCAGGTATTTCCATCGATACATGGCATATCAGGAGAAAGTTCATTCTCAATAAGCTAAAACGACATTTAAGGAAAAGAAAGTGAACTAGAAAGGCGTTCTCACCTATATAGGATAAAACGTAGACCTCTAATATAGAGCATTTTTAACAATGTATGAGTACAAGAGCAAAAAGTCTGTACGACACAGTTATCTTCCATGTTTAGACAACATTTCACTTGAGCCAAGGGTCTTTCGGAAACAGCATCTCTTACCTCCAAGAGGTAGAGATAAGGTCTGCGAACACTCTACCCTCTCCCAAGACCCCACTTTGTGTGATTTCACTGGGTATGTTGTTGTTGTGACAACATTTGGCTTTTGTTCGGAACATCCAAAGACAGCTTTTCTGATAATCAGGTTAAATTATTTTGCACAAGGTATAGGATAGGAGCAAGGATGTAAGTAAGCATAGGGAGGGAGCCTAGAAAGAATTGGCATTGAGACAGCACAACCAAGGTCAGAAACCAAACAAAGAGATACAGGAAGAGAGTACAGAAGGCTGGAAAAATGTAATTGTAATAAAAGCAAAATCTAACTTATATTCATGGTTGAACACAACATAACGTGAAGTAGAAGAAAAGGGGAGAAGAACAGATTATGGGTTAGACAATTCGACAGAAGGAGGGTCTTTAAAAGAGTCGTGCCGAAGAATTATTGGGCAGAGATGATTAGGCAGGACATGGCGCAGCTTCACATTACCGAGGGCATGGCCTTAGATAGGCGGGTATGGAGGATGCATAATAGGGTAGAAGGTTAGTAGGTAGTGGAGTGTTGTCATGCTTTTCAAGGGTTTAGACTTGTTGGTGTTTGTCGTTATACCAGCCGTATTCTTGTAGTCCGTGCTTTTGATATCTATCACCATCTTTTTTCTATTGTGTTTAGGTTATCGCACTCTCTGGTTGTTGTTCTTGTTTCTTGTAGGCTTTGCACTGTTTCCCTTAATATTTGCTATGTTTTCTTCACTGTTATCTTCTTCTTCGTACTTAGATTTCCTGCACTTGAGCCGAGGGTCTTTGGAAACAGCCTATCTACCTCCACGAGGTAGTAGTAAGGTCACTCTACTCTCTCCAGACCCCACTTGTGAAATTTCATTAGGTATGTTGTTGTTGGGAGATAGGAGTCAACCTGTTGCTACGGATGATGGACAATGTGCAGATGGAAAGAGACCAACGGGATTCTATTGTTTAGACAGGCAGTGGAAGAGGTCTTTATTCAGTCAAATCATACTATATAATTGTAATTCAACTAGGAAATACGGTAACAGAGGTGGCCTTGAAAAAATGGAAAATGGAGTCAAGTCAAAAGTTGCTTGTTTTGGGTGGATTACAGCTTAAGGCTCTTGTTTGACTCAGGATAATCTGCACCAGGGCATAATATTATGCTCTGTAGCTGATGCACTCTGAGTGAAGATTCACTTTACACAGTTGATCATATCTTCCTTCATTGTAGACAAACTTAGCAGCTATGCAACATGCTCTTGAAACTATTTGGAGTTAATGGGTCATGACAAGGATCTCAAGTTCTCATTACGTAAGTAAGCAAGGACACAAAGTGCAAACTTGCTGACTCGGTGGATAAATGGTGGAAACCATATGAGATTAATGGAAAACCTGATATTGTTCTTGTTAAAAAGTTAAAATGTTAAAAACTGACATCAAAAAGCAGAACGGAGAAGGTGTTTGGTAGATTGGACGAAAGGAAGAGACCAGCCATGGAAAAGTTAGAGGAACTTGATCACGGAAGTGCTACGCTCCAAGAGAAAGAATTGGCTAATTTTGAAAGAAATTTATTAACAGGGAGCTAGAAGAAATTGCCAAAGCTGAGGATATATCTTGGAGGCAAGAGTCTAGATGCCTTTGGATGAAGAAGGGAGACAAAATTACAAAATCCTTTCACAAACAAGTTAATGCACATAAAATGTATAACTGTATTGACAAAATCAGCATTGATGGAGAGTAAGTAGATGACTTATCAGAGAACAGAGAACATATCTTGGATTTCTATGATAATATTTTTACAGAAACTGAAAAGTGGAGACCAAAGTGGATTGATAAAAATATGGTAACTGTTAGAATAGAAATATGTATATATTCCTACTTAGAATAGGAAGAAGAATAGGAATAGAAATCCTAGTTAGAAAAGGATTTCAATGTATATGTATTGTCTATAAATAGGGTCTCAATGTAACAATTTAGATACACAATTCAATATTATTTTTCCCATATATTTCTCACATGGTATCAGAGCATTGGTGAGAAACTTCAAGTCACCGTGTCAAATTCCGGCGACGACGATTGGGACTGATTTGTGTCATCTTTCGTTCTGAAGGTGTTGTGCGAAAGACAACACCATCACGAGGCTCGGGAAGCTCAGGCGACCGAACCCCAAGAATTTCCACCGGAAAACGCGCCCCCACGCGCCGTTCGGAGGTGGAAGTTTTCCGGCGAGATCTGTTCACGCGCCGGCGCGTGAGTACTGTTCCGGTCATCTTTCACTGCTCCGGTCATCTTTTTTCGAGCTGTTTTCTTCTGTTGGGGTCGCCCAGTATTTCCGACCAGAACCCATTCAGTTTTCTCTAGATTCGATCACCGAAATTAGGGTTCCGGTGATTTTCAGGCAGTTTCCGGCAAGTTCCCGGCGAAATCACAATTTTTAGGCCACTGTGGGTAAATTCCGGTAGTTTCCAGCGAGTTTCTTACTCTTTTCAAGTCAAATTTCGAAAAAATGTCTTTCGGGTGTGATGTTTTTGGCTCCAAAAATACGGGGATTGGAAGTTCAAGCCTTACAATCACTTCAGAACCATTAATGGGAAGTTCAAACTATCTAGCTTGGGCTTCTTCAGTTGAGTTGTGGTGTAAGGGTCAAGGTGTTCAAGATCACTTAACAAACAATGCTTGCGTTGTAGATGAAAAGACAAAGTCTAGTGACGAAGGTGCAAAGGCCAAAGCACAATGGGAGAAAGTGGATGCCCAATTATGTAGTCTCCTTTGGCGCTCTATTGATTCTAAGTTGATGTCCTTGTTTCGCCCATTCCAGACATGTTATTTAGTTTGGGAAAAGGCGCGTGCTTTATACACTAATGACATAGCTCGATTCTATGATGTGATATCTCGGATGACCAACTTAAAGAAACAAGAATCTGATATGTCTACTTACTTGGGACAAGTACAAGCAGTCATGGAGGAATTTGAAGCGTTGATGCCTATCACTACAAATGTGGAAAAGCAACAAGAGCAAAGGCAGACATTGTTTCTAGTTCTTACACTTGCTGGACTTCCTACTGACCATAACTCTGTGCGTGACCAGATTCTAGCAGTCCTACAGTTCCCTCAATTGATGAATTATTCTCTCGTCTGCTTCGTCTTGCTGCACCTCCCAGTCACAAAGAAGTTTCATCACCCATTGTTGACTCCTCTATTCTTGCTTCTCAAACCACAAAAAAGCGTACATACCAGTCTATGGAGAATCGGCGAGGGGGAGGGCGTTTTGGGAAACCTCGATCCAAGTGTAGTCATTGTAATAAACCTGGACACACTCGTGATATATGTTATATTTTACATGGTCCACCACCCAGTTATGATCCTATTGTTCTTAAGGAATATAATGAGTTCCTTCGAAATCGCGCAAGTAAACAATATGGTGTTCAACCTAATCAACCATCCAATAATGCTCATATTGCTCAGACAGAATATGATGAGTTCCTTCGGTATCGTGCAAATAAACAAACGTCTCCACAAGTAGTTTCGGTTGCACAACCTGATGTTTCTGTTGCGGGTAATTCTTTTGCTTGTGTGTCACAGTCTAGTACTCTTGGATCATGGGTCATGGACTCAGGGGCTTCTGATCATATCTCTGGTAATAAAATCACCTTTTGTCCGATATTGTTATTCACAATCTCTTCCTACTATTACTTTAGCCAATGGGATTCAAACAAAACCAAAAGAGGTTGGAAAAGCCAAACCCCTATCTTCTGTCACCCTAGACTCTGTTCTTTATGTCTTTGGTTCTCCTTTTAATCTAGCATCTGTTAGTCGTTTGACGAAGGCTCTACATTGTAGCATAACTTTTTTTGATGACTTTTTTCTCATGCAAGACCGCAGTAAGGGACTGACGATTGGAACAGGACATGAATCACAAGGTCTTTACTACCTTGCCTCTTCAAATTCCTTGAAAGCATGCTCCGTTACAGATTCCCCAGATCTAATTCAACTGCAAAAGATGGTGCCTAGTTTGTCTACTTTATCCAAATTAGATTGTGAGTCGTGTCAACTTGGGAAACACACTCGTGCTACATTTTCACGTAGTACTGAGGGTCGTTCAGAGTCTATTTTTTCATTAGTTCATTCTGATATTTGGGGTCCTAGTAGAGTCAGTTCCACCTTAGGATTTCGTTATTTTGTTAGTTTCATTGATGACTATTCAAGATGTACTTGGGTTTTCTTAATGAAAGATCGTTCTGAGTTATTTTCTATATTCAAAAGTTTCTTTGCTGAAATACAAAATCAATTTGGTGTTTCTATTCGTACTTTTCGTAGTGATAATGCCT
>NW_006239160.1:483621-483989 GCF_000226075.1 Solanum tuberosum
CTTTTTCTATCTATGGCTGCCGTTCGTCATTGGCCTCTTCATCAGTTGGACATTAAGAATGCTTTTTTGCATGGTGATCTTGAGGAGGAAGTCTATATGGAGCAATCACCTGGTTTTGTTGCTCAGGGGGAGTCCAGTAGCCTTTTATGTCGATTGCGTAGGTCACTCTATGGTCTGAAGCAGTCTCCTAGAGCTTGGTTTGGGAAGTTCAGCACAGTTATTCAACAATTTGGCATGACTCGTAGTGGAGCTGATCACTCTGTGTTTTATCGGCATTCTGCACCAAATCGGTGTATCTATTTGGTTGTGTACGTTGATGATATTGTTATCACTGGTAATGATCAAGATGGTATCACCAAATTGAAGCA
>NW_006239160.1:484826-514164 GCF_000226075.1 Solanum tuberosum
GGAAAAGTAAGAAACAAAGTGTGGTTGCTCGATCTAGTGCAGAATCAGAATATCGAGCAATGGCGACAGCAACTTGTGAGCTAGTTTGGATCAAACAGTTGCTGGGAGAACTAAAATTTGGCGAAATTGATCAGATGGAACTTGTGTGTGACAATCAAGCAGCTCTTCATATCGCATCAAATCCAGTGTTTCATGAAAGGACTAAGCACATTGAGATTGACTGTCACTTTGTCAGAGAAAAGATACTCTCAGGAGATATCGTTACGAAATTTGTGAAGTCAAATGATCAGCTTGCAGATATCTTCACCAAGTCCCTCACAAGTCCTCGTATTAATTACATCTGTAACAAGCTAGGTACATATGATTTGTATGCACCAGCTTGAGGGGGAGTGTTAGAATAGAAATATGTATATATTCCTACTTAGAATAGGAAGAAGAATAGGAATAGGAATCCTAGTTAGAAAAGGATTTCAATGTATATGTATTGTCTATAAATAGGGTCTCAATGTAACAATTTAGATACACAATTCAATATTATTTTTCCCATATATTTCTCACAGTAACATTATCTGATGATGGAAGTGATTAACTTTAAAGGTGCTTTTCTTTAAGATGAAGTACAAGCTGTGATTAAACTATTTGATGGGGACAAGGCCCTTGGGCCTGATGGGTTTACCATGGTTTTTTTCCAGAAATGTTGGTGTACTGTTAAGGAGATGTTCTGAAGACAGTGAAGTTCTTCCTTCTATCAAGAACCTTTATTAGAAACTTAAGTTCTATTTTTATTGCCTTGATACCTAAGAAGAAAAGAGCTGTGGAAGGTGATAAATAAGCTAATATCAGGCAACCAATATGCATTTACTAAAGGGAGACAAATAATTGATGCAGCTTTGGTGGCAAATGAATGTATTGATCAATGATCGTCAGTTGAGGAAAGGAGATGCTGGGGTAGTATGTAAATTAGATCTAGGAAAATCTTATGACCATGTAAATTGGTCTTGTTTGCTGTATATCGTGAAGTTGATGAATTTTGGCGAGAAGTGGATCAAGTGGATTAGCACTTGCATGTCTACTGTCAGATTTTCAGTTTTAATTAGTGGATTTCCAGATGCATTTTTAAAATCTCATTGGGGATTGAGGTAGGGAGATCCACTTTCTCTTTATTTATTTGTCACAATAATGGAAATATTGAGCTCAATGCGGAAAAGGGCTGAAGAACTGGGATGAATTGGAGGATTTACAGTGAGTGAACTTGGTAATATATTGTACTTAATTGATTCATTAAGTCTAGAATAGGAACCTAAGTCCATTTCTTGAACATGATCTGCACTTTCTTGCTACTTTAAATTAAATTACCTTACTCTATAAGAAAAACATAAGGTGGAAGCAAATCATGCGATGGAGGATAAAATTACCCACAAACAAGCTTTCTACATAGACGCTACCCAGTTGAGTACAATACTCACCTCAATATAAAGCTCCGTCATTTCATCAGTTATGTGAATTGGATAGTTCTGCAGGAGCTTAGGTAAGTCAGACAAGGCTTCCAGGTAGACTTCAGAGGACATATGTTTCTTATTTCTTCCACTGGAGAAGTTTGAAGCATTATTTTTTCTTAAAGAAAAGAAGTTTAGGGTGCCTGTTGAATGAACTTCAATGAGAGTCTTCAGATAAAGGAAAAGACTTTCTGGATTAGACTGCAGCTGAGACAAAATGTAATCGCTCTCCTCTCCAAAATGATTGACAATCAGAAAAAAAGTTCCTTCCCTGCAGAATCCCAAAATTAGCAAAGATTTTTCAGCACTCTGTGATTATCCTCTAAAATATATGGTTAAACAGCTTGGTGCTGCATAGAATGAACTTCATCTCATGAAAATCCAGCTTGAATATGAATGACAAACATTGTGGAATTGTATTGCAACCTGTTCAACTTGAGTAGATCTGGGATTCGAGAAATGATTGCTGATCTGAAATCATCAGATTCTTTGCCTCGCAGTTGCCGCAACATGTCATCAACATATACGAAAGCAAGAATAGGCTCATCAACAGCTTTCATATAACTGTCTAAAGCAGAAAGATACTGATGTGTGATGGCATGAATTAAGCCGCAGACCTAAAATAAATAGTATGCCCTCTTAAATAATTGAAGTCATTGATACTTGACAGAAGAAAAAGGAACAGAAACAGTTTAGCATGGAAAAGTACCTGATGCAGCTGAGCCCTCTCACATAAATTCAGTAAGTAATCAGCATCCCAGTCTTCCTCTGGCAAAACTTCTAAAAGTGCAGTCAGTTGCTTCTGTTTCCTATTGAAGGTTTCAACTATCTGCCCAGAAACGTTAGGGTAAGTTTCGTTACCCAGTGTCAGGCACTCAAAAATTTGACGAAGGGTATCTTTTGAAACCTTAGCTTTTTCAGAGGCAATTAAAAAGGAAATAAAATCTAATATGTATTCGGTATCTTTCCTTGTAGGCCAAATGTCAGTACATATTTCATCTTTATTGTTAAAGGTACCACCAGTTTGGAAATAACTCAGATTAAGAATGACCGCAAGGACATCTACTACTTTCTGAACTAAGTTTATGCCTTCAATAGTTGAAAAGACTACTTCAGCTGTTTCCATTTTTGAATTGGCTGGATCCGATGCAGGACTGTAACTTTCATTTTCACCTTCTACAAATGCATATCGCAAAACATCCAAGGTGGCCTCTGTGTCGAGCTCTAACAGAGAGAGAAGGTTTGGGTTCGGTCCACTGTAAGGTAAGCACATTGCTGTCGAAGAATTTGGAGAACTCGCTTCCTCCAACAAAAATTGCACAAGCTCTCTTTTAAGAGACGGCACACGTGTGGAAGGGAATGCTCCACGCCCTGCACAGTTCATCATCAATTGCTTGAAGCAAAACACAAAAAGCACAACTAAGTAATAACTAATAAAAGATAGTGTGTGAAATACCGCATTAAGGTCCCCACAAGAAGCAGAAATGCAGAATAGCTAAAATTATTTTTAAAGATTCATTTCATTCCCTTAGAAATTCCTCAGCATAATCCCTCCCCCACACACATTCCCAATCCTTGTTGTTTCTCTCCTGGACAAGATGCCGAGGTGCATATATGATTAGGATATTTACTGTGTCGGTCTTCAAAGACTAAATCCGTAAAGAGAACAGTATATAGGCAATGCAACATGTCACAATATATATTAATGTGGGAAAATATGTAAAAATCAATTTTGAGAAGGGAAAAGGCTCAAATATGCCATCGAACTTTGAGAAAAGGTTCATCTATGCCATCCGTTAAAAGTTTGGCTCATCTACGCCATTACTGTTTAAGTAAAGGCCCATCCATACCATTATTTTTTAACAGTGGTTTTGCAAAACCATTTTTTACATGTGGCCAATTATAATTCGACCACGTCATTATTTTAAAAAAAAAAAAAAAATCTAAACAAAAATTAGAATTAAAATAACCCACCTGAATAAAGACCCACCCAAATTTTAAAATCCCTATAACAATCAGTAACCCAATTCTTTCATTCACTTTCTCAAGCTAAAAAAAAGTGAATTTTGGCAACAACGAAAGCATATTGAAGAAATTCTTATGGAATGTTTGAAGCACAAGGAATGAGAATACCATCTGAAACTTTGTTGTATGCCAAAGGTTACATATCAGTTTTTAGCTTTTTATCATACGAGGATCTGAGTTGCAAGAGATTGCTTGAGAATCTTTGTTAAGGCCAAAGCAAGCACTCCTTAGTGCTTCTTGTAGTTCCAGAGTACATGATATCAATTATAAAGATGAATATAATCTGAAGTTTAATTAACAGCTGACAATGAATACCACAGTCAATTACAACAGGAAATGGCTTCCTGTATATGGCACATCAATAAAGTGAATGAAAGAATTAGATTGAAAAAGTGAATGAAAGAATTGGTTACTGATGGTTATAGGGATTTTAAAATTTGGGTGGCTTATTTTAATTCTAATTTTTATTTAGAATTTTGTTTTCTTTTAAAATAATAATAATAATAATAATGTGGCTGAATTATAATTTGCCACATGTAAAAAATGGTTTTGCAAAACCACTGTTAAAAAATGGCATGGATGAGCCTTTTCTTAAACGGTAATGGCATAGATGAGTCAAACTTTTAACGGATGGCATAGATGAGCCTTTTCTCAAAGTTTGGTGGCATAATTGAGCCCTTCCCTTTTGAGAATAACCACATGCGTGAGGGAATATTCCTCTAATCTGTTAACTTTCTCGAGATTCTCTAGCGCCTTGTTTATCCCATCTTTCACATCCCCAAAGTCTCTTACTCATGTCCTTCAGTTTCTCCTTGAACTACACTATCTATCTTCTTCTTTTCTTTTATTTTTTGGTTTTTTTGAGAAGGTAACAGATTCAGTATATATATACACAATTTGTGCTGGAAACCAAAATGGTAGTTGCATCATTACATCAGTGATTCACTAACCCAAAAATCCTTAATCTTCTTACAAGGAATCTAATATATAACTACATTATCTATCTAAAACCAATCTAACCATACAACCAAAGTAATTGTCTCCTCGAAGGCTCTGATGCTAACACAAACAAGGGAAGTGTCAAGTTCTCTCAATCTCCCTCAAGGTACATGAAGCTGAATGCTTTAACACACATGCGCATAAAATAATTGACAATTTTATATTTTTATATTTCCTTTAATCTGGATTGTTTCCTCATTTGATCTTATACCACCAAACCTTTCAAAATTAACTTCTTTTTTCATTAAAAAAATTTTCAAATTTAACTGATATCACAAGAATCAACGACCATGGTAGAAAATAAAATAGAATCGCAAAGGATATAGTATGAGTAAAGTGAAACCCAAATATATCCCTTTTGCTTCTGTTCTCAAGCTTATTAAAGACGGACTAATTTTTTTAAGCACACATTATCAAATGCGGAAAACAAACCTAAATTTACTCGTATAGAAGTTATAAATAACATATTGCAGACCAACCTGGAGGAAAAGCAAAACCTTGGAAGCAGTACTTGAGGTAAACAAGCATCTTGTACCTGTTTCCACGAGGAAGGTGAAGTTTGTTTACTTGAAAACACCAATGTGCATTTATAAAAATGTCAAAAATAATAAATGACACTTTAGGAATTGGATCACCTACTTTAGGCAGAAAATTAACATTATATGGGGATATCAAACTTGTACACGGTATACGTCATGTTCATTAGATAATTAATATATCCAATATACACATAAATCAATTTACCCAAGAGCAGTAGCACTTTCTCTTTTGCTATCCCGCAAAATTAAAAAGAGCTCTTCCAATGGAGTCCTAAAATCATCAAGGCCTTTGTTGAACAAATAGATCAATGCACCATGCAGTCTATGCTCCCTGCATAGGCGAACAACCTACAAAATAGATTAAAAATTTAACAGCTAAATCCGACAAATTCACAGGGAAGAGAAAAAAAAAATCCAAATCAAAGCCTATAGTGGAAGCTTTATTTGATTTAGGCAACTTTTTTCCTGTTTGCGGACAACTGTCCTTTGCATTCACGTCTTATTAATGAGAACCTTCATCTGTTCATAAAGCAGTAATCATAAATTTTGACTTATAAAACAAGCAGCAATACCTGATTGAAATCCAGGGACAACATGTCCATGTGGAGAACACACTGTTCAACACGCTGTAACCAACCTTTAGTGCTATAGTGCTCGACTAGTGCTTGCATTATCTTCAGCAATAACAGATCACAGTATATCAGCATACATTATGAGCTTTTAAAAATGAATGACAAATCAAGTGCCCAATGGTGACACAGTAAAGTAATATGAGGCATAAAACACCCCAATTCAAAAAACATTAACAAAGCAAAACCACAGATATACCTCAGGTGGTAAAGATCCTAGCATGTCTTTCAATATATATGGCTCCAGAAGCTCCAAAAATGTATCTGTACATGGAAACATATAATTTGGCCAGAGTAATAGTTTCAAGGCAATATAACTTGTTGAAAATTGGAGTAAATGAGAACAGAAAACGGCCAAAATTCCACAGGAGGAACACGAACAAAATTAAAAGATTAACTGACAGTCTGCTAGATGTTTCTATTCTATTCCCTTTTTTTATAGCAATGGAATCCAGGCTAAGCTTAACAAAACTCAACTAATATATTGGGTACCTGCTACCTCCCACCAGCACGGGAACCAATAACTTTGCATGTTAAGTCTTAGAAAGATGAGAAGAATTTACTTAGTGTCGCCTCTGATGGAATTTGAACTTCTATCCCCTGGGGGCTCCATTAGACATCAGATTGTACTATTGTTCTTATCTATATATAACTAGTTTCTAGGCTTCGTTTGCTACGGAAGGGATAAGTCAGTTACTGCAGAAAGTTGAGTTCCAGAGGTTAGTGGACAGGAGAGAGGAGGGTAGTTGGGGGGAAGGAAAAAGTTACCAAAACAAACCTGAAATAATTCTTTATTCAGACTATGTTTTGTCCTTTTCGATTCAAACTCTGCTTAATAATATGTTCACCCTATTAACCCTCAGGGGTTGGCCTGCTGGCAATTGACTTGAGCCTTGGGGTTTGCTCCCTTTCAAGGTCTCAAGTTCGAAACCCACTGGGTGCAAACAATTTCTGAGGGCCATCGGACTGGGTAAAACCTGAATTAACCGTGGTGCACTTGCGGGAAACTCCTTGCCGAGGGCCTGTGCACCCCCGGGATTAGTCGGGGCTCAAAGAGACTCGGACACCCGGTGCAAATCAAAAAAAAAAGAAATACTAATTAAGATTCACACTTCACAGTTAAAAAAACTTAACAAGATTGATTTCAAATCTCTCTATAATAGCATCCCATATTTCTTGGCTACGATTCCCAAGCTATGAACTAGATCCAAAACCAACATCCATTTTCCGGTGGTCCTTCTGAATAGTTCTGATCACCGGGAACCTCCACCCTCACCTTCCCTCCCTCATTTCCTTAAACCCTCCTCCGATCAATGGAGGACTGTATTTACTTTGCAGTAGGTTTTAAATCCTTCGATCTCGAGAGAATCAAAGGAGCGACGGGCGACTGGTACGAATGGACTGAGAGGAGTAAAAGAAACATCACTAGAACTTCTTTCAACAAGGAATCAATGATTTGGATCACTAAGGTCATGTGGGAAGCTTCAAAGACGAAAGGAAATGTGGTGAAGAGATGGAGGAGACTAGAACCTCTATCAGAAATATATTGTGCTAGGAATTTCAACAAATATGGCAGATATCTGAGTTTGATAAACATAAGGGGAAGAAGGAGGTCCGTTATCATAATCCTGGAGTTGACTGTCACGCCCCGAGCTACCCCCGAGACGCGGACACGGGACCTAGAACCACAAGTGATCCCAAGCTAACCCTGCTGGCATAATCTTAGCATACTATAATTAACATGAATAAAAATAACTGATGCGGAAACTAAAATCATAAATAAAGATAATATGTTCACCCTATTATCTTCGATTCCTCAAAAATTGTTAACCTAGTTAATTCACCACAGTACTTGGAGGCATTCATTAATATATTATAGTTTTGTGCAAGCAATTTTCTTTTTCATCAAGGAGGCATCAAACATAGAAACAAGCCCCAAATAGTTGACATGGGACATAATGCAGGATGTTAAAGTATAAACACATTGCAACATACCCTTGTGATTCACAGCAACATACTTTGGAAAAATTTCATCAAAGAGAACATCAAGTCTCTTGATATGAAGACAGAATTCAACGGAAACACCACCAACCAGAGTGTACTGCTCCTTAATATCAGGATTCACAAAGTCAGCATCATACTTCAATTCATTTGATTGGCCTGGCTGCCCATGTTGGTTGCCAGATGTCACTGCTATGTAGGAGAACACCTCATCTACATATGACAACAGCAGTTGTACAAGATATGGCATAAGGGTCTTCTGCACATCATCCAAATTCTTTGGAAGGTCAATAACAGCATGTGCTTGACCATCATAAAGAGACATTGCCATGTTCAGTGCACTCGTCCAGTCACCTGCTTTATGTAAAACTTCTATTCGTTCCTTCCAGGAAAGAAGGCATGAAACAACAAGCTGGGATGGCCGAAGAATGTACAAAGTTGCCCCCCTGACACCTAAACAATTGTGATGAGCTTTCTCAGGATTTCCAAAGACATTGCTGAAGTAGGCATGGTATGACATGAGATCCTCTCCACAAGATCCATCCATAGAAAAACTTCTCTGGTGGATCAAATTCCCATCTTTTGAAAACAAACAAAGCTGTCCAGTTGCTGTGAGAATTACCAAAATCTGGACAAGTAAAAAATCTTTGTAATTTTTGTACTTCTGTCCAAACCTAAATGCAAGTACTCAAAATATTGCAGATAAATGATGAGAAAAGGAAGTTCCTGATAAAACACCAAGAACTTTATGTACCTGTTCATCCAACCATGCCAGCCCAACTGCTGAGCTATCCGTAGTCCATCTCCAACAGACTTTTAGCTCAGATTTCACCAGCTTTGCAACCTGAACTCTTCGATCCCAAGCAATTGCAAGCAGTGAAACTTTTTCTGATGTTTCAGTGGAAATACTTTCTGCTGCAACAAAAACAATCTTAGCAAGCTCAAATGCAACATATCCACAGCCAAAATTCATACATACCAAAACTGAAGAAATATGTGATTCCATACATTTCCAAGCAGCATAGGGCATTGAACCCTCCCTAGCACCATCAGGACGTGGAATTTTAGCATAAACTTTAAATGTGGGGCTTAATTTTGCCTGCAAAAGACAGTGAAACAGAAGTCTTGACCAAGAAGCAGGAATGAAGGTTAAACTGATCATTTACAAGGAGTTTGGGTTTCGGGAGATAGTGAAATCCTTCCAGGCCAATGAATGTTCTAAGAACTTCATACCACTAGAGCATATTGGTGTGTGCCAAGTATGACCACACCTTCCTCAATCAAAGAAGGGCTGCCTCCCTCTTGACTTGCCGCCACCATAGCACTTCCATAACTTTCACCAGATAGTAGTGACACAGCACATAATGTAGTGCTGTTGCTTTCATTTAGCAGTTCCTGTTTAAATGTTAACATATATTATTTTATTCAACCTAGAGATGCATGTTATTCATGTCAATATTTTGAGAAGGATATTCATGTCAATTGAGATGCATGAAAAGGATAAAATTACCTGCGACTTCGAAAGGGAGATTCTATTGAACAAGGGAAACACTGTAAACCGGTCTAAGTTAACTACACCTTTAGTATCACCGCTGAGCACAATAAACTGTCGAGTAACTTGAGAATCTTGCCCTAAATATAAAAGGTGAACAACTGGAGCTTTATGTTCAGTGACAACTTTAAGCACAGAGGCCCTTTGTACGTCCCATACAGTATAATGCCCATCACCATATCCGGCAAAGAGCATGTCCCCTTGCTGATTAAAGCTCAAGCAAGTTACAGGGGCATGAGATTTATCTCCCGGTAATCCAAATATCAACATCTGAAATATATACACATTTCTACCATCAGAAAGTAAAATATTTAATTATTCAGTCGAATCCAAAATCAATAATGCAAGTAACAAAAAAATATACACAATACCAATATAGAGATTCTACGATGAGCAATTTCCTTTTCAAAAGTGATTACACGAAGAAGATATTTGTTAAATTATAACCTTATAAGTTCAAAGAGGATGGAATGAATGATACTTCTTGGAATAGAACAATACTTTTTGTCAAAATTTAATTCATAATGTGGTCAATCACTGTAATAAGGTGCTGGTGCACAAAGCTAATTAGCACAAAAACCTTAGCATCCATGTTATCAGCATGATGTGAGGAGGAGTATCTGCTTGGCATCACAAGAATTGATCCTTTGGACATTCCCACAGCAATGTATTTGAGGTGAACAGCCAGGACCTGTGAAGATCCATGCTCACGCCTAAAAGCTTGAGATAATAGGGTTTGGGTGATGGTATTGTTGTCATCTACATCAAAGTAACCCAGGACATTAGAACTCCTATGAACTCCATCAAGCCTCATTGGTTGAGCAGAAGCACCCTCTTCTAAATGCATAGCCGTGAAGGCCTGCTTCTTTTCAGCTTCCTCAGCCAATTCTAGGGGCTTCAAGGCAGAATGGTAATTCTTTTGAGGATTTGTACTATCCCTCATACTTTCCTGCTGTAAAACTAACTCATCAATGATACTTGCAGCATCATTTAAAGAATTGGTTTCATCTCCATTGGAACTGACCTCTCCTTCTTTGGATTGAGGAATTACATTTTCATGCTCAAGCTTTGCACCATCATTCTTAGTCAAATCTTCATCAGAAAGAGTCTCATAGACTGGAGAAGAGAGTATCTCCTTAGTACCAGCTTCTTCGCTGCTATCCGCACTTACAACATTATCTTCACCTCCAAATAAAGGTTGAACTTGTCTATCTTCAATCTCATCCAACCCAGAGCTATCATGAAAAACCGAGTCTGATTCAGTTCTACTAGGAGATTCCACTTGAGTTCCAGTATAACTTAGAGCTTCATTCAAATTACTTTTAACTGAAAAATCATCCACCACAGAAACATCACCTGCATCAGAAACATTCATATTGTCCATACCTGCATCCACTGTAGATACCTCCCTACTACCATTGTCTGTATCACTTAGTTGAACTTGACCAGCTTGAAACTGATCCTTTATGTTACCTTCCAAACCAATAGTCTCAGAACCAATCTCTTGTAAAAACACTGTGCGCCCAAAAGTATCAAGATTTTTGTCAGAAATGTTGGCATCAGTGCGAGCTGGAGGATCTATAGGAGCCAATTCATCAGTTTCCAAGGCCCTTTGCAGCACTCCGGAGCTTGCTTTTCTGGATTTGATGGCTGCTGCACGAGGTGCGGGAATGGAGCGGGATGCAGCGAAAGCCGCAGCCAAGGCATCTCCAGGTTTTGAATTTGATCTGATGACCCCACTGAAAAATGGTGGCAACACACTCTGGCCTGCTGGTGGTGAAGAAAATTCACTCGATTGTTTACGACTAATTGACTCTGCTCTTGACTCTGTCTGATGCAACTCTAATGGCGGTTTTAGGGATTGAAAAGATGATTCTGCCGAGCGATTGCGACAATCTAGATCATTGCGTCTATGCAAAGAAGATGGAGAAGAAGGAGGAGAAGGCGAAGAAGAAGAAGAGGACGAGTGGTTGAGGAGAATTTCATCAACAGTGCGATGATGTAGTAAGTGATTATCATCATCATCATCGTCAGCGTGTGAATCTAAAAATGAATCCAGGTCAAGCTCCATTTAAGTCTTCACTCACTACCGTTTTTGTCTATGGCTTTGCAGAAACAGTTAGCTCTTTAACCCTGAAAACACAGTCCAGGAAAATTAGTTTATGATCAAAGAAGATATATACTAAGTAGAAGGTCTAGATGGATATTGTATATATAAAAGTCTGAATAACTGAAAGACCTCCATTCTAAGTTGGGACATATTAGTCAGTATTTCAGAAACAAAAATTATTTCAATTATGTGCATTACATTACCTCTGAGAAACATAAATCTTTGACTAAAATTTGCAAAATGTAAGTTGCTTCGCAGCTGGAAAATCAAAAAAAAGAAAACAAACATCTTGATAAGAAAAACTGCATAGAGAAACCCAAATCCACAACCTCAAAAATCCCATCTCAGAAAGACAAACCCGATAACAGCTAATTCATTATAAAGATTTTAACTTGTATACTTCAACAATGCAAATAGTAGTAGAAGCAGCACAAGATAACAAGAAGGCTTACTAAAAATAGCAATTAGCACTTGGAATTACATCTTGACAAGTAGGAATTAAACACAAAACAAAACTAGATCACAATCCAAAAAAAAAATATCACAAACGAACAGAAATTACAAAAAGACAGCAACTTTAATTTTATGTTAGAACACGAAGGAAACCCAACAGTTACTATTGAATGTTTGTGATATCAAAAGATAAAAGAATAAGATCAAAATTTCCATCCAAATACCAAATCAGTTGTTACAAAAGCTCAACTCATCTAATTAAAATACCCATCTTCCATTTAAGTATCAAAAATTCAGGAATTAAAGTGAGATTACCTTGATTGGAAGGAGAATGGGGGAGGGAAAATTTGAAACTTCTTCACTTGAGTGATTAACTGATGAATCAAAAAAATTAGTATTGGGTGATTTTACCTCAAAATATGAAGCTGGGTTTACAGGTCAAATAAGAGAAAAATTGTATTCTTTCATACATAAACGCTATGAAATTTTTCCTTTGCTAAATTTAACCTCGTAATATGAAGAAACTATTAAAATTATTTGATATCTGCCACGTTTTCACCTACAAAATAATTACCTACTTAAAATTTAATATTTTATGGAAACAATTTAACTTGCTTAAAAAACTCTAAGGGCATCTCCGATTGTATTTTAATTTTTATTATTTTAAATTATTTTTAATTTTTATTATTCTAATATTTTCTAAAAATATTATTTTAATATTATTTATATTTCATTTTCTTCGTATTCTCAACTTTTACTTCATGTGAGTCGTATCTTCTAAAAAAAATCATTAGTATGATGTTGTTAGTATTCTAATTTTTAAATTAAAGTAGAATTCATTGTTGAATAAAATTATGGACTTACGTTTTCCTTTTAATCATATTTATGTATGTTATGTTGAAATTTGATATTAGAGTATTATGATAAATTTTTTGTTTTTAGTTTAGAACTTATGTTATATTTTAAATTTATTTGTTTTAGGAGTATTGACTCGATATTTTACATTACAGACTATTTTTTTAAGTTAGACTTGATAGATTATCTTTTTGTCAAATGTTTCATAATTTTATGACATTATATTATAATATTGCTCTTCTTGTCAAACATGTATTTCATGATTATCATAGAAATTATGTACTTTTAGTTTTTATGATTAATTTAATTAAAATATACTAAACTAAAAAATAAAAATAAATTTTTTTTATAATATTAGTTAAGAACATATGTTTATTAATTAATATATTTTCAAGAGACAATATATGTATATCTTAAATATTTAATTTAATACATTTATAAAGGCCCTTATTACAAAAAAAAAAATTTAAATAATTAATTTTTATTTTTGAAATTCAATATAACCTTATGATTACGCTTGTGCAACCAAACAGTACACTTGTAATTACCCTGTAATTACATTGTGGCAAACAAACACGTCAACGTAATTACTAGGTTGTGTAATTAATAGGCCGGTAATTACTACCCTAGTAATTACACCAATTCCAATTACCTGGTGACTTTTCAAACAGGCCTTAAATAAAGAGTTTGAATCTTCCCTCTAACTTCCTTCGAAGACTGTGATGGCTTCATCTTCCTCCTTCTTAGTTTCTCCATGAAATTGGTTGGTAACAACAATTGTTTGTGCTTCTTTTATATTACCTTTAATGAACCATATGTGGTAATTGACAATATAACATTTCTCTTCAGACGTGATGGGAAAACACTATGAATCTCTTTGTTGTTGGTCACATCACAAAAATTCTAATTCTCATGCTCCAACAACCTCCTTTCTGATAATGACTTCCTTTTGGTTCCCAAGCAATGAAATACAAAGGTCTTTGAGGTGGTGGCATATTTGTCCACTTGTTTAGAGGATTCTCTTTCATTCCTGCTGCCCAATATTTCAAATGAACAGACACGGGGTGTCAAACTTCCAATCAGTGCAAACACTGAAGTCCGTCGTGGTGTTTTACCACCCTTAAATTCCTTTGTTTTTTTCTACAGAGGTGTGGTGGGATGAATTTATTTCCTTTTTCTTCTTAGATGAAATCTGAAGAGGCTCCGGCAAGCTGAATCCTAACTCAAACCTAGGAGTGGCGACATAATATCCTTGATTTCTCAATCGTATTTGAGACTTTGTAAACCCATGTATATTTTCACCGGTGACTTCATCTCTAAGCTCTCCTAAGTTCACTGGATTTGAGAAGTCGTAACCTGATTTTTCAAATAATGTGAAAACCTTTTAATCAAAGTTTCCTTTTATCTTACCAACTTGAGTATTGCCTTTGGAGGGCTTCAAAGTGATAGACATGACTTGTGCAACTGGGACAATCATTTTCTTCTTTAAATCTTGGAATGTTGTGTAACTTAATTCTTTCCTCGGTGGGTGAACTTGTTGAGTACATTCCTCAAGCAGTGATTATCCCTTTTTTCGACGCTCACGTGGAATATAGCAAAAAACAGGTTGCTCATTATCAATATTGGTTTGCATGTCTCCTTTAGATGGTGAAAGCTTAATGGAAACGAATGTTTTCAAGGCTTCAACGGTTTGGTCCATCATTGCAAACTTCTCATCCATGTTAGTTGAGTCAACCATCAAAGCATTGACATTCATTGAAGTTGGAGAATTCATTGAATCATCAGATTCACAAAGTTGGAGCCAATTTGAGAAAGTTCTCCAAAGAACACGGATACAAGATTTCCCCAGGTGTTGCAGTTACGACCATCGTATAAGAGTTGTTGTTTTTCACTGTCTCCAAAGAAGTGAAGTATTCAGATCCATCTAGCCCACCGTTCTTGAACTTACGCCGAGTAATCGGGTCAACATGATTAAGATCCGTAGATACGATATCAGTAGAGTCCTTGTATAAAAAATCACTACTCTGAAGGCCATTGCAGTAGTTGACTTTGTAGTTTCTGATTCGCAAGATAAAGAGATGAAGAGCATAATTGGTCCCACTGGGCGTGCCAAATTTGTTCACAACAAATTTCCGTAACCGCTAAAAATTAACTGCAAGCAAAATAAATAAAAGAAAAAATGTGATTTTTATTAATGAATCTTGTGAGTACAATTTTGTTGTTCTCTTGATTCTTCTCTCCTTATAAACTTCTTCAAGATTCGAGGGCCTTCAATAGCGTACTTCTCAAATTGTTGGATGATGTAGACCTCCTTAAGATGTGGTTGATCTCCAAAAACGTTGGGAAGTACTTCGTCATTTCAAGTCGATCTCCGAGAAGAACTCCGTTGACCACTCCTTCGAAGAGCTATGTAATTGGTGTTGTAGCTTTCTCCAATCCTTGCATAATGCTTATTGAAGAGTTTTCTTAATGCCCTTAGAATGTCATGTCTATTCCCCATTTATAGTTGTAGCTAGGGGATCGACAAGGTTGCTTATGATTGGCCAAAGGATGTCATTTTGACACTTGGCAGATTGTGATTGGTTCTTGAATTTGACTAGACTACCACCTCATTTGGACACATGGCGCCGCCTTATTGGTCTTGGATGCCTAGTCACTGTGACACGTGACATGGGTTTGGGCTTCAAGGTGAAATGAACCTTGAATTTGAATTTAATAAAATGGACTTATTTATTTGTTAAGCTCAAATTAATCATTCAGCTTAAATGAACATATATTTAATTCAAATTTCGTATGAATTTAATCCAATAAAATTTAAGTGTCTACAAGTAATAAATAAGATGTTTTTCTAGCTTTAGTTAATGGCTTGTTTTTAAATAAGAAAAATCAGATAAGATCTATTTCCCAAAATATCCCTAACGACCCCAAAAAAGAAAAAATCAAATAAGATATATTTACCAAAATATCCCTAACGACCCCAAGCAGCTCTAGTGGGAGAAAATGACAGTGGCTTATAATTATTTTTTACTCTTTTTTTTTATAGAGAAAATGGGGTTTTATTTTTTTCTTATATTTTCTTATGATCTTGGGCCGTTTGTGTTATAATTTTAATTTTTGAATATAGAGAGAATTGAGATTTTTTATTGTATGGAAATTTATTAAAATAATAAAAATAAGAAAATATATTATATATATTTATAAGTATAATCATATCATATATTTATATAAAAGAAAATCCTAGGCCCGCCTACGTGGCGCCACAACAAATTAGGATTTTTATAAGTATAACAATTATTTTTATTGCGGCCAATATGTTTAAGCCTTTGAAAATTAAGGGGTGAAGTAATAACGATGCAATTATACATTACTTAAGGTCAAATGCATGTACAACTTCTTAAACTATCTTGAAAATTTATTTAGATAGTTAAACTCAATGTTGTTCTAATTGAACCCAATATTATGTTCATATTCGTCCATACTCCATATAAAATATAAATAGTTGATTTGGCACATAACGTGGATTGCACTGCACAACATTTAATTGTGCGAGTGTTCTCTAATGTAGAATATAATGGTAACATTGTAATTTTCTGAAAGACTTTTATTTAGATTCTAATTTATTTTTACACCTTCTCATTCTTCTATTCTTCGCTTATTTTTCTCTTTTCATTTGTCCAAATAAAGTCGACAAAAAGAATTTCCTTGTAAAAATAATTTTTATTTCTTTGTAATTCTACTGAATTTTCTTTCATTTTTATCTTGCATACTTGATTTATGTCCATAAAAAATTTTATTATTGGAGATCTCGCAAGTAAATCTAGAAATTTAGGTTATGACACCTTAGTACGAGTAGTGTTATGCTACATATGTTACTAAAGTTGCTATTGTTGGAGATCAGGGGCGGAGCCACGTACATGATTTCGAGTGCTCGAGCACCCAACTCCAACGAAAATTGTGTTTATGTATATAGAAAATACTGAAAAATTGATATAACTTATTCGTGAGCACTCATAAATCAAAAGGTCTGATGGATGCTTTGGTTTACAAGCTGTGATGCCTTCAATTGAGGATTCAAATCTTGGTCAAAACACAAACACAATCTACCTTACTGAAGTTTTTTCTTACATTTTTACTCTTCTTTTTATACTTTTTCACTGCTATTTCCTTACTTTTTCTTCTATTCTATTTTTAATTGCTTTTCTATTTTTCTATTTTTAGTATTTTATTTACCAACTAAACTATAAAAATACTAGTAAGCTTCTACAAGGAAACCCTTCTTAACATTAAAGAAAGTGAACACCCATGACCTTCAAATCCTAGATCCGCCACTGTTGGTTCTTCAATTGAACCTTATGATAGTGTAAACTGCAATAGTATAGTTTCTCTTTTAATTGGTTAAGTTAAACCACTCTTCAACATTAACAAGTTTAGTTGCAAAATATATCATTTTGCTATTGAAGTTGCTAATATTGACAATATAAAGATGTTGATTTATGAGTACACTAGTGAAGGGATAAAGAATGCTACATGTTGTATAACAAAAATGGTACTGTAAATTTTTAATCTTGCAGGAAAATTTCGTCATATGGCCTGGCTGAGCATTTTCTTCAATCTGTCAACTGAACAGCAGCAATAGCTGGTATTGCATCTCTCAATTTTTGAGTAAGAGCTACACGAACTGTCATCACAGAAGCAGCCGGTCCACTTAGCCTAACCTTAACAATGTAGTCGTTAATCTGTACAAGCTCCAATTCTCCACCACCGGCGCCTACCAAGTATGGTCTAATCTCTCCAAGAAGCTGACATTATTGGAAATTTCAATATTGGTGTCTAAATACTACTCATAATAAGTTAAGAATAATGGACTGATTTCTCATATAGTCACTCAACTAATAGTTATTATGTCAGATGATCAAGAGTCTGACTTTATGAGATAATAACTATTAATCGAGTGAGAGAAATCAACTCAAGAGTAATTACTAATCATAAGAAATATTGTACCTTTTCAATATTTTCCTCATTTAACTCAAGGCCAGTTTCAGAGTCAAGAATCTGTTCAACTGCCATTATTTCAGGGATTTTGTCCCGAAGACGAGTTTCAATTCCCATTTTAAGTGTCATTGTTGAACTTGGACAAGATCCACATGCTCCTTGAAGCTTAAGAATTACAACTAGGCCATCGATCTCATGTAGTACCACATTTCCTCCATCAGCCATTAGGCCTGGCCTGACTTGCTCTAGAACCTTCTCGACGTTTTCCTCAGTAAGTGGAAGGACACAACTTGGTGATACCACAGCACCTTCAGTATCAATAAACAAAATGAAGGAACAATCATATGATTAGTTACGGCCACATTAATAAATGGAACAGGTTTATGGGACAATAATAACACAATTCCATTTACCATAACAACGTATTACTACCACATAACAAACTCAGAAGTACTAAGGGGGAGCTAGAAACCTAGATACGGGTTCGGTCAAACCCAATAACTTTTTCTCAAACAGTGTATGTGTTAAGAAATTCATTAATACGTACACAATAAATTTTACAGCTAACAGCCCAATTATAAGCACATGAAGTTGTCATTCTAGTATATAGAACCCATAAAGTTAAAATCCTGGCTTTGCCTCTGCTGTCAGTAGTTGTATTGATGAAAGGAGACCTTAGTAAGATAGATTATGAGAAGAAATGGTATAAGTCTGATCATTCGTTTTATTTGGTCTTGAAAATTAAGTTACAATGGTGATACTATAGGAATTCACACACCAAAAAGAAAAGCTAGGGAGCTACAAACATATGATAAGCTCGTATGCCGATACGACATGCAAGAACAAAGAAGAACTTAATGTAGTCAATGAAAGGACTCGCAAGATGAGGCAGCATTGAAAATTAACTCTGTTTAGATAATAAAAGGCAATAACTGAAGGTTTAAAGAATGGAAGTCTTTGTATTCGGTAGTGATAGTTATTTCAGTCACAAAAGGAAAAAAAAAAGTCGGCTACCTCTAAATTTACAGAAGCAATAAAAACATAATTGGATGAAACTGCATCATTCACCTGCATTTTTTCTTCTTTGTCCAGTTCGACCGAGCCCAAGGAAGTGTCTAACATGATATTGACCTCTTAGAAAAGAACTTTGCTTTGAAGAAAATGGGCTGCCTTGTGACACACAGTTCTATAAAGAGGTAATGGCAGCAACATTACGTCATGGAAAATGAAGAAATTTTCTCCAGATAGATGTACACAATTTAACAGTGCAATCGAAGCAGTCATGGAACCAGGAATTTCGCGAAAGGGGTACAAAATTAAATATACATATATAATAGTTAACATTTTACCTCTGTACACCACATAATTTTCCAGCAAAGGGTGTGCACAAGACCACCCTTTGCCTAAGGTGGCTCTGCCTATGAATCGAAGTGCAAATTGTGGAAAGGAGGTAAACAATGTACATGTACATTGGATTCATATGTTTTATAAGAGTAAATTAGCTTCCTTGATTAAGGTAGACCAAAAGAATTTACATACGCAAGTATAGAGAAGCATAAATTATATCTAAGACTAAGGTATATGCTATCCTAAAAATAAGGTAACTACAACATCATTCGCATAACGAGTATACAAAGTACATTTGGCTTTACTCTTAACAAACAGAAATTGAGTGGTAATACCTTTTGAAAGGAAGTAGAGGTAGGAGAAAACCATTCTGATGACGCCACCTTGGGTTTGAGACCTCGCGTTTGTGTTGAAATTGCAAACATTATGTACTTCAGTATCACCAATAGTACTGAGGACTCATGTTTCTTGAGTATATTCCTGGAGTACATGGTTCTAGCTGAGTTAGAACTAGAAGTAGACTTACCGAGGAGCAGTGGCATACCCCCCTTTGTCAGAAATTTATACCAAGTATATATATATATAAGTAAATAATTACTTTATATACATATATAATAACTTGGACACCCTTAACTAAATTCCTGATTTTGCCACTGCCTAGGAGGAAATGACCAAGGTCTAAACCAAGAATATCAAATGGGAGATGGATTATTTAACACTAGTTTGCTTATACCGGAAGTCCGGAACACAATGTCCACAAGTGAGATTTCTTTATGATTTCAATTTTTTCAAGTTTGGTTGGTTAGGATGTTTTGGAAAATATGGTTTTCCCTGGCAAGAAAACAAGTTCCACAAAAAATGAGGAAATTGACTTCCCAAAGTTCATTGTCTCTTCCCATCACTCACACCCCCATAGTATTTCGCTAGAAAACACGCCCACCCCACCCCATCACACTCCATTGTGTTTTTCGCGAGATTACATATAAATGCTCAAGATAATATATATTTTACTTACACACCAAACACTCGAAAATAAGTAAAGAAACTCAATACATTTTCCTTCATACGAAACACATCCTAAATCACAATTGATTTTACTTCTTACCCAACAAAATGCAATCCCTAATTTACAATACTTTCAACAATTCAAAATTCATTTGGTTATATCAAAAGTTGATATCTTGCTAACTTTTTCATTCATTTATTTTATGACTAATAAAAATGAAATTTAACATTTAAAAGTGTGTACAGTTCATATTAAAATGAGACAAACAGAGTAAAATCCAACTCCTGTAAAGCAAGCAAAGCAATTACATAAGAAAAATGAAATTGGGGAAAGTATGGATACCTGGTACCATGAGTCAGTAGAACCAAATTTAGGAGTTTGTTTTTTTGATTGAATTGTGATTGTAAGGTAAGGTAGTTATTTAGAGGTAATGGATGTGGTTTGGACACGTACGCTTTCACTCATCTCTACCTTGGTTTCTTTTTCTTTTAATCTGGGTTCGATTAATCTCAATTTGCATCATGTATAAAATTTATTTAGGAGAAGCATTTTAAATAGGCATAATACATAAAATGTCATTTAATTTAGTGTTAATTGATATTTATGCCCTCCAATTTTGGGTGTACACAAGTAGATACATACGTTTTATGTGTCCAACATGACGTTTTGCATGTATTATGTCATATATGACTTATGTGTCTACTACTCTACTTATTTAATTTTATACAAGTTTAAGTGTTTATTATGATATTTGGTATGGTATATGATATACAATTAAAAAAAAAATTGGTATTCGGTACGCTATTTGATATTTAGAAATAACATATCGAAATATCGAATACCATATCGAAGTATATATTTACATAAATATCATATATATATATATATATATATATATTATCAAAATACTAACAAATATGCAACCTAGTATCAGTATAAACTAAATGTTTAGACTCTATTTTGATTGAAATATATTTGTAGTTTAATTGATTAACAAAAGGAGTTGTTTGTACTTTATTTTGAATATATATTTCTACATGTGTAATGTGCTAGTATGATACAATTGAGACAATTTTTTTTAATTGTCGAAGTCATAATACTCTATTATACGAGTATATATTAATCGAAGTTGAACAAACTACGGTTACCGATTTACCATACTGTAGAATACCGAGTTAGATTGGTATGGTAATGGTATAATATTTTAAAAATCGAATACCGAAATTACGATATCAAAACTTTCAAATATCGTACCGTATCATACCATGTCCATCCCTAGTTGGACCCTATACTACATTCTCTTTGGGGGCGGAGCTAAGTGGGAGTTCGAAGGTTCGAATGAATCTAGTGGCTTTTTCGCAAATTTTTATATTTATATTAGAAAATTAAGTAAAAATATATGTATATTAACTTGTGAACCTTCTAACAAAATTGATTAATGGCAACTATCATGGAAATAATTACCATACTAAAGAATTTGAACCCCACCATCAACTACGAGAACGTCATGCTAGCACAAGAAATTATTCACGAAATTAAGAAGCTTAATACAGGAATAAATGTGATTATGAAGCTTGGTAAGATCAAAGCCTATTACATAATTTCTTGGTCTTTACTTGCTTGGTGCTTTAAAGATTGGGATTCAATTAACTTATTATCAACATGATTTATGACCAATAATTAGTACTCTCTTATTATTAATGGGTAAAATATGATCTCTTTCGTTTTACAAGGGGCTTAAATCATTGTCTCCTTCAATATGTCCACGATGGCGTAACCCATCAGTCGCTTTCTAAAGTTGACAATAATTTTCACTTAGACACTCTAACTGAATTTTGTTTATTTTAGACACCTCATGTCATGTTTCACCGTGTTATTTTGACACTTTTTATTAACATGACATAGTAATTGTGATACACTCCTTACCAGCATGTGGACAGTTTATTTGACCTATTTTTATTTTATATTTTCTTCTTCTTCCCCATTTTTGCCACCATTTTCTAAAACTTAAACTCCTTCCATGGAGAAATAGATATAATGATGCTACAACACCAAGAGATTTAATTTTAAACAATTTTTCTTATTTTGTTGTCATTCTTCCTCGAGATGTTTTGAAAAAATCGAAATACATCTTCTTTTTTAAAAAAAAGTTCTAGAAAATTCTTTTAATAGGAAACTCTTCGTTTAGTTTTAAAGAGCTTAATTTTATTTGAAGTTTCAAGTAAGACGAATTAGATTTTGCAAAGAGATTGTGCTTTTGTAAATTTGTTTATTTTTCAAATAGTTAAATTACTATGAAAATATTTTGGAGAAAGACAATCTAGATTGGGGAGAAGTTAGGGTTTTGGGGAGGGGGGAAGGATGAGAGGTGGTGGAGAAGATGATTTGAGTGTGGGGAGGGAGAGGGTAGGGGCTGTGGAAAGACAATCTGCTGGGGGGCGGGGTTGAGGATCAGGGGTGGGGGTGGTGGAGAAGACAACATATGAGCAAGTGGTTAATTGTTTAAAAAATATTTGGATAAAAAGTTCTACGTGTCATTAAGTTATTTGTCTTTTTTTTTTTTTCTACTCAAAATTCATTATTTAAAAATTATTTTCAATATATATGCCACATGTCTTTATTTAATTTGTCATTTTAACATGTCATCGGCGAGTCTACACATTTGGCTGATTATAAAAAAAGTGTCAAAATGACACATCGAAACGTGATATGAGAGGTCTAAAATAAATAAAGTCTAGTTAAGGTGTCTAAGTAAAAATTAATGTCAACTTTAGGAGTTATCGATGAATTACTTATAAGTTATAAGCATTATCCCCCACCCCTCCCTCCCTCCTATGACATAAGATAATAGAAAATCAATATTGTTGTTCATATGACAACTAATAGCAAAGCAATAACAACTATGTAAATGGAACTGTAACAATCACAATAAGATGCAATCACTTAAATAAATATAGTAAATCATAAATGATATCAAATAGCAAGAGCCAAGGACCATATGAGTAAGCTATATTGCAACCAACACACTGATATATACTACCATCAAATCAAATACTACATGATTAAGTTAGTAATACCTTTTATTGTTATTGCGATCTCCAAACCTTTTCTTTTTTATCTGAAGTCGTAAGTTAAATTTGGACTATACCATATCTAATCAGAACAAGTGCAAGAAATTAAAAAGAATTCAAATATTCAGATTTCATTCATCAAAACAATCTGTATACATATAACTAAACCTTTCAATGATTCAAATGTAAAACACAAAATTACTTTTTCTGGCACTTGTCCTTGATCCATTTAAACCCCAATGAAGTTCCACTCTTCACCTTTTTTGCACCCACCACCGCCGCAGCCTTAGCCTTGTCAGCCCCCACCGTCGCCGCTGATTTCGCCTTCCCAAAACTCGCCGATGCCACCGCCGTCACCTTCTCCATTTTCTTACCACCGCCGCCGTTTTTTCCTTTGCTCCCATAATCTTCATCTACGACGTCGTTTTGGCTGCCCCATTGATCTGCCCAACTGTTCCCGTGACTTCCCATTCTTGAAAAAAAAGAGAAAAATCAAATCTTTATCAACCAAAACAAGAAAAAGTTACAAATTTTGGCAAAATTCTAGCACAGATTGGTAAAGGGACTGATGGGGTTTTCAAGATTTCAATGGAAAACAACCCATAGAAAAAAAAGCTAGAATCTTTATCAACCAAAACAAGTAAAAGTAACAAAATTTTTGAAAACCAAAAGAGATTGGTGAAGGGACTAATGGAGTTTGCAAGATTTTAATGAAGGGAACAACCATAGAATCTTTATCAACCAAAACAAGAAAAAGTTACAAATCTTTGAAAACCCAAAAGAAATTGGTAATGAACTGATGGGGTTTGCAAAATTTTAGTGAAAACAATCCATTGAAAAAGCAAAGTTAGAATTTTTATGAACCAAAAACAAGAAAAAGTTACAGATCTTTGAAAGAGATTGATAAAGGGACTGATGGGGTTTGCAAGATTTTGATGGAGAACATTCCATAGAAAAAAAAGTTGGAATCTTTATCAACCAAAACAAGTAAAAGTTAAAAAATCTTTGAAAACCAAAAGAGATTAGTAAAATGACTGATGGGGTTTGCAAGATTTTGATGAAAAACAACCAGTAGAAAAATATAAGTTAGAATTTTTATTAACCAAAAACAAGAAAAAGTTGCAAATCTTTGGAAAAATAGAGAGATTGGGTAAAGGGACTAATGAGGTTTGCAAGATTTTAATGGAAAACAACTCATAGAAAAAAAAAGTTACAATCTTTAGGAACCAAAAACAAGAAAAAGTTACAATCTTTGACAATAAAATAACAATCTGTGATAACCCAAACACTAAAACTTAACAGAAATGAGAAGTAGAAGAAAAGATCAAATTTTTACCAGAGATTGGTGATGGGGGTTGCTCCAAGATTTTTTATTTTTTTTTGTAAAATGTGAACAGAGAGGATAATAAAAAGGATCAATTGTAAGAAGGAATTTAAGGCAGCTAAGGTAAACGCTTAGCTGTCAGGATCAGGAATCTTCTTATACATTAGGTTTCACAAAATTAAGCCTAAAGTTTGGTACATTTACACTTTCACTCCTTATATTATACTTCTATGTGTACTTTCAACCTCATACTCTTAATTTTCAAAGGTTTTAGTATTGGAAAAGGCCAAATACCTTTTATATTATCGCAAATAATTAAAATATATCCCTTTTGTTATATTCAATTGAGATAAACTCCTTTCATTATAATTTGATATAAGTTAGTTCTTAATTTTGATAGATGACTTAGAATCAAATGAGTCAATCTCCAATTTTAACAGTTTGGACCTATTCCATTTCCCTTTGAGTTCTTTTCTTGCACCTTCTCTCTTTTCAATGTAGTTGGTCTAAACATTTATTTGACATGTTCTATATATGAAGTATATTTTTTCCGAGCAATAGTATTTATTTATTTATTTTCATAATTGATTAACTATTCTTCTCGGAATAGACAATGATGTATAATGTATCATATGTTTTTGTCTAAAATAAGGAATTTTCTATTTTCTATCTTCTATTTTAGAAATGACACTTTGGATGTAAAAACAAGAACATTATGGGAATCCTAATAAATTTTCCCATAGGACAATTTGACTTCTATATTAGCAAAGACATTTACCGCACATTAGGAAATGTGTAATTTACAAATTGGGGTATCATCTAGACTTTTCTTCTTTTCCTATATATTGCTTATTAGTGAACACCTTAAGTTTTGCATATTGATTATTTTCTCTTACTATTTCATTAAGGAAATCAAGATTTTAACCTTGAATTTTGATTTTTTTTTGAGAATTTGCATAGTTGGACCAAATAATTAAAAGGTATTCAATTTTTATCTTTCTAGCAGGCTCAAACAATGCAACATTATACCTTTTGTTTTGCAAATGAATGTACATAGTATAAAGAGAAAACACATAAAAAAATCTCTAAATGATCACGTCCCGAGCCTACACCCTGAATGTGGTCGACACTCGAGAACCATTGTTGGTCTACAAGCGAACCCTTGGTCTGGCTCATTACTCTGCGAAAGAGTTACTCAAGTTAAACAAAAACCTCAACTTAAAAGATTTAACTCAAAATGTCTCAATAGAACTTAACTCAATGCATATCTGGAAATACTTAATTAAGTATAAGTGATCAACTCAAAGTTTCAAACATTACAAAAGAAATGATGAAAGACTCCTCAATTACTACTGTCTATAAAGCCTTTAAATAATATGATGGATGTCGGGACAAGGACCCCGACAATCTAATAACAAAACCATAATGTGAAGCCATCCAGAAAGCAAGGAGGCTCATCAAAGCTAGCTGGAATGCAATGGGATCAACGAAGCGCCTGTTGATGACTCTGAACACCTGCATCATGAAAATGATGCAGGTTGAATGACATCAGTACTTTGAATGTACGAGCATGGGGGAAAACTGAAAGTAGTAGATAACTGAACTGATATTGTGGGAAGACATACTCACCTCATCTCAACTCAAAGGTGAAAGCAACAATAAAAGATGTAATATATAAAGCTTTTAAAACAGTAAATATCAACTCAATATGTATAAAAATACAATAAATAAACTCGTTACTCTTATTTGGGAGATTCTCTAATCGAAAACCATCACTATCAACTACGTGATGATACAGTGTCTCGCCCACGCTGCCAGAATGTAACTGTCCTATACCTTGTCGGGGTATAGAACTCCTCAAATAAGTGAATCTACTAAGCTATGCTTAAAAGAAATAAGGAATCATCTAAAAAGTATGACCCTTTACCCATATTGGCATACATGATTTATGAGGATTTTGAGATGTCTAAACTCATCCCTATATCGGTGTTCAATACTACTCTCAATAATATATATAACTTATTCTCTTATATTAAAAAATAACTTTTCCTCAATTTGAGATAATTACTCAAAAGATCCTCTTAAAAGTGGTGATGCTCAAGACTCCTCATAAATTCATTTAGAAATCGATGTTTCTTTCATTTAAATGTAAAAGTATTACATACTCGGGAATACTTAGTTCCCTTATACTCATTTTGAAACATGAAAGAAAACTCTCCTCATTCTCATACTCATTTACTCAAGTCTTAAAACAAGTTATAGAAAAGTGTAAAAGACTTCTAAAAAAAGACTTTCTTGAACTTTCCTCTTAACTTTACCTTAATTTGAAAATGTGAATTTAAGAGCTATGATTAGGATATATAGTATCTCTCAATGATTAATGAAGGCTTAGATAGTTAGTAATAAGAAGAGAGCGAAGACATGATTTGAAAGGACGCATACGAGATGAAGAACGTAGACGAAAGTGTAGAAATCTCACGTAAGTATGGAGAAATCAAGGATTGTATTGATGATCAATAATGTTGAGTTATAAGCTCCTTATATAGGAGAAGAGTCCTATTCTAGCTATACTAGGAATCCTACTACAATACAAATATATTAAATACATGATATCCTAGTCGACTTTAACCTCCTACACGATCCAACAACTTAGATGTACATAATTTAAAATTTAGTAGTCTAGTCCTAGTATGACTCTAATTCTAACTCGTCAGCCTGCTTCAATGGACCTGTTCCTTCGACATGTTCCATCAGTCTTCAGGCTTCCTTAAACACTTCCCCTTAAGCTAGTTAGTGGAGGAACTGTAACTCCTAGCTTGCTGCGAAACCCAGAAAAACCTACTTTGTTAAGGCTTTTGTATGAATATCAGCTAGTTGATCCTTAGAATTTACAAACGGAGTAAGAAGTTATCCTCTGGCCACTTTCTTACGAACAAAATGATAGTCCATTTCAACATGTTTGGTTTTAGCATTCATAACTGAATTAACCGTCACGTACAAGGCACTCATGTTATCACAATACAACGTAGGAACAGATCAAAGAAACACTCCAAGGTCATGAAGAAAATACATGATCCAAGTCATCTCTGCGGCAGTAGAGGCTAGTGCTTTATACTTAGCTTTAACACTCGATCGGGTTACTGTGGTTTGTTTCTTGGAGGTCCAAGAAATACAATTTGCACCTAGGTAGATGCTATAGCCTGTAGTTTATCTCCTAGTGGTGGGACAACCTCTCCAATCAGGAATCGAGTATCCATACAACCAACATGGTGATTGTGAAATAATTCTGAGTCCAAAGTATAGAGTACCTTTGATGTACCTGAGAAACCTTTTTACCCCTTGAAGATGTTCAATGTTTGAGCTTTGCATAAATTGGCTTGCTAAATTCACAACATGGGTGATATTAGGTCTTGTGAGGGTCAAATGCTGAAGGCTTCCTACTATTATTCTGTACAAGGAGGCATCTACAAAACTTCCCACAACTTCATGCAAACCATGTTTTTGAGCCAAAATAGTGGCTATAGCCTTTGCCAAAGTCATCTCTGTCTTGGCCAGCAGCTCAACAACATACTTGCTTTGACTTAAGTGAATTCTTCATTCGAAATACTTCACCTCAATTCCTAGAAAGAAGTGTATAGGGTCAAGATCTTTCATAGCAAAATCCTTCTCAAGTTGTAGAACCAACTCTAAGGCATGTGATGGATTACTTCCTGTGTCAATAATATCATCCACATATAACAAGAGAAATATTTTGCCTTTGTGAGTTTGCAAAGTAAATAAAGAAGGGTCATCCTTACTACAAATGAAACCAAGGTGTAAGAGATGCATGCTAAACCTATCAAACCAGGCTCTTGGTGCTTGTTTAAAACCATACAGTGTCTTTTTAAGTAGACACACATGCTGAAGATACTGTGGATCAATAAAACCAGGGGGTTGCACCTTCTGTTGTAGGAAGCCATGTAGAAAGGCATTTTTGACATCTAGTTGTCTAATTTTCCACTTTGAACTGACAACAATGGTTAGAACCACCCTAATTGTCGTGGCTTTAACCACAGGACTAAATGTTTCTTCAAAATCTATCCCTTCAAGCTGCGAGAATCCCTTTGCCACAAGTCTGGCCTTGCACCTATCTACTGTTCCATTAGCTTTCAATTTTGTCTTGAACACCCATTTGGAGCCAACCAAGTTTATATCAAAGGGATTTGGGCACCAAAATCCATGTCTTGTTAGTATGTAACACATCAATTCCTTCATGCATTGCTGCAAGCCAATGAGGTGACCTTAGTACTTCTTTAGTAATATTTGGTTCTCTAAAAAAATTTGTGCTACTGCGAGCAACAAGTGATAAGTGGTGTTCCTTCACCTTGTGTCGGGTGATCATAGGATGCCCCTGTGGTGTAAGAAGTACCTCAACGGGTACATCAACCAAAATAGTTGACTGGAGTGTAGCATTGTCGGATTGATGGTCAACTGGTACAACAACCAAAATAGTTGACTGGAGTGTAGCATTGTCAGATTGATGGTCAACTGGTACATCAACTAATGTAGTTGTTTGATGATGCTCATTGACTGGACTTGTAAGTGTAACTTGTTCCTTACTGCCACTAGCAGATCCAAAATCTGCAACTGGAGTTTCAATACTACTGTATGGATCATCATTTTCAACTTGTTCCTCAGCATCTGATCCTGTGCCTGAGAGGTCAATAGTACTCTCATCATCAAAGAGTATATGAGTTATAGTAGAATTATCACCATTTATGTGTGGACTAGCAACCTGTACTTCCCATGAATCAGAATTATCATGTGCCTGCAGTTTAGAGAAATATTCAACAAATGTGGCAAGGTGAGGTGAGACATCATTGTTAGTTTGAGATTGCTTTGGAGATACATAGGGTAATATGTTTTCATCAAACACAACATGTCTGGATATGTAAACCCT
>NW_006239160.1:514557-520549 GCF_000226075.1 Solanum tuberosum
AAGACAGTCTATTGATGAGAAATACTGCAGTGAGAAAAGCCTCAACACATAGAAATAAAGGTAGGTTAATATGAAGTAGTAGAGTTAAGCCAGTCTCCACAATATACCTATGTTTTCTCTCTGCAACTCCATTTTGTTCGGTTGTGTTAGGACATGAAATATGTCTCACAATGCCACCATCTTCCAAATGCTTGATGAAGTCTGTTTGGATAAACTCACCACCTCCATCACACTGAAAAATCTTAATCTATTTAGAAAATTGTTTTTCCACCATTTTCTGGAATTTTAGAAAGACCTCAAAGAATTCAGTTTCTTTTTCAGTGGATAAATCCATGTATATCTCGTGTAGTCATAAACAGAAACGACATAATATTTCATATGTTGGGAAGATTCGACAGGAGCAGGTCCCCATAAGTCACAATGGATTTTCAATAAAGGTTTTTTCTCAATTTTATTTCTCAAACCAAATGGAAGTTTACAACTCTTTCCCAACTGACAACTAGAACAAAACAATAGGCATTTTATTCCAACTACTAATATTGATGTAACTATTACTACTCAAAACCTTAAAAGACTTCAAACTAGGGTGTCCTAATCGTGTGCAGTAGTTAAAGCATATAGATTGTTATCTTTCAAAGCATAGAGTTCATTCCTTTTAGATCCCTTGGCCAACAGTGTCCTTATCTTCTTGTCCTTTACAACAAAGGTAGTTTCATCAAATTCAAAAGTGCAAAAATTATCCTTTGCAAGCTTACTAACTGAGAGTAAATTTTTATTAATCTTAGGAACTACAATAACTTCTTTTAACTTTAGACCTGATCCGGATATGTTCCCAACATGTATTATGTCTAACTTTGATCCATTCCCAATAATGATTTTATCTGGTCCATTGTAGTATTTAAGATTAGTTAGGATACCTGAGTTATGTGTCATATGACTACTTGCTCCTGAGTCCACATACAAGGTGTCATCAGTAGTGTTTTGTAGATTAGTAGCAGCTAATGTTTGTGGTAGCTCATCTGTGGCTTGGTAAGAGTAATCCCACCTGTAAAATACTTAAGAGCAGTATGGTTATTCCTACCACAAATATGACATACAACAACATTGTTCCTCTCATGAATTCCACTCGAAGTACTGTTCTGAGGACCTGGTCCGTTTCTCATGTTATAAGAACATGTTCCTTGTCCAGCAGGCTTGAAGCCTCTTCCTCTGGAATTGAAGTTATTGTTTCCTTTTCTTTGAGAGTAGTTTCCTCTTATCCTGCCCCTTTAGGCAGAGAATATCATGTTATGGTTTTGTTGGGAAACTTTTTCTTCATCTTCCCTCATATCAAAACCCCTGAGAGCATTCACAAATTGATTAAGAGTAGGATATGATGCCTTACCTAGAATGACAGTCCTGAAGGTCTTGTACTTGAGACCTAGACCTCTAGCAAAATTAATTACTTTTTTATCTTCATCTACAGGCTTGTGAATGGCTGCAAGGCTATCACATATGCCTTTGAATTTCTTAATAAATTAGTCAATTGTTTTGTTTCATAGCTTCACACTTTGCAGTTGTTGTTTGAGTTGGAACTCCTTATCTTTTGTTGTTTGAAGATAAGCTTCTTCCAAGCATTCCCATATCTCCTTGGCAGTTGAGCAGCCTACGATCAGGTACATGCTTTCTTCTGTCATGGTGCCTGAGATCCAACTCCTTAGCAACACATCCTTCTCCTCTCAGTCATCAACAATGGTGTTGTCTTCTTCACCCTTCTCGCCTGCTACAACTTTCTCAGTAGTCTGTTTAGTGGAACAGGTACCTTTAGGTGGTTCTGTGATGAGGTAGGTTAATATCATCACTTGAATCAACTGAGACATTTGTGTCCTCCATATAAGATAGTTCGTTGGCTTAAGTTTAATGGAGCAGGACGAAATAAGATGATGAAGTGAAGAGGTTGAAAGAGTGTTGGTAAAAGGGGCTATTGCGGTTCAATATTATGGTTGTTTTGGTTTTGATCTAATACGTTAAAGAGCGAAAAAGCTTTATTGCTCTGATACCATGTAGAAAATCTCACGTAAGTATGGAGAAATCAAGGATTGTATTGATGATCAATAATGTTGAGTTACAAGCACATTATATAGGAGAAGAGTCCTATTCTAGCTATACTAGGAATTCTACTACAACACAAATATATTACACATGATATCCTAGTCGACTTTAACCTCTTACACTATCCAGTAGCTTAGTCGTACATAATTTAGGATTTAGTAGTCTAGTCTTACTATGACTCTAATTCTAATTTGTCAGCCTGCATCAATGGACCTGTTCATTAGACATGTTCCATCAGTCTTTAGACTTCCTTCAACAAAAAGGGGCTTAACGCCCCTGGCGCATCAGTGACACGTCGCGCCAGGCCTCAAAGTACTAGAAGTACTTTGGGGCACACTGTTGGCGCTATGGTGGCGCGTCGTCCCAGCCCCGATCCCAGAAAATCTGACGAATTTTCTTCTCAATTTTTGGTTCTAACTCGTCTAGAATCGATTGGTTTCTTCCAAACTCACATTGATTGATAAACCCAACACAAATAATCGAAAGCACACTCAAATTCTATCAAGAATAATCACACATTTGCAAAACCCTAACCTCAAGAACTCAACAAGACTCCATTCTTAAGGAATGAAGCTAAAACCTCAAGAACTTTGTCAAGAATCTCAATACAACGATTTCAAGAACGAATTCATGGAAGAATGACATGTTTTGCATGTGGGTGAACAAACCCAACACTATGAGACAATTACATACCTCGAAAGAACTAAGTTCTTGGTGAAAATCCTCAAACCTTGAATGAACGCTTGAAACTTTCTTCTTTTTCTCCTATTGAAACCCTTCTCTCAACCCTAAGCGTTTAGGAATGAATGAAAACTTATCCTAATCAGGTTAGACCCCTATTTGGGTGAGAAAACGTTTAGGCCTAGTGGGGGTAAGGAAAATCCAAAATATTCTTCCTTAAAACTAAGAGTGGCAAACGGATCGGTTTTTGTCCGGTCCGGTCTGGTTCCGGTCCGGTTCCCGTACCGGTAAGACCGGTACCGGTTGAACCGGTAAGGAACCGGTCTTATAGGTACCGGAACCGGTACCGAAACGGAACCCGGATTTTTATCCGGTTGATCCGGTCCGGTAAGAACCGGTTCCGGTCCGGTTCAATGGTCAAATTAATTATTTTTTTTTTTTTTTTTTAAATGTTAACGTTAAGGAGCCGTTGGGCCCTTTTAGCCGTTGGGCTGGGGCCCAAAACGGCTCCAAACAGCCCCCCAACCCCTCTCTACCCCTTAACACTATAAATATACTCATATTTTTTCATTTAAATCACAAATTCACAAACTATCTTATAAAATCTCTTAATTTTCAATCTCTCATAAATTCATAATTATTATTTTGTGATATTGACTTGGAGTTCGAATTTCGGAGATTTATTTGAAGTAAATCGGAAGCTTCAATTGGCATCTCTCAATTCCGGCTTTGGTTATACGTCTACTTTTACGTAGACGTTCGGTACATTCGTTCCAACTTTAATTTTTATTTGTTTATTAATTAAGTTAATTTATTTTTTTGTTATATTATCTTTGCTTGTTTTTCATAATATTAATTATTTTAAACTTGAATATGAATTTTGAAAAATATAGTGGTAAAAGACCAATGTCGAAAAGAAAAAATAATAGGGGAGGAGGAAGTAGTTCTAATTCTAAAAATTTGCCACCTCCTAGATTTAGAATTAATACTAATGATTATACTCATGTTGATGAAACTTCTTTTACACAAGACTCACGACCTATTGAATTTAATTCCGAAAATGAAGTAGATCATGAAACTTTAAATAGATGTTTTACTAATTTTGAGGAAGAATTAGATGAGGAAGTAGAAATAAATGAGGAAGATGATGAGACCCCTACCCCTACTAGTCCGGCTACCGAATTACCGGAACAAGATGAAGTCCCCTCTTTACCTACTTTTTCAAAGACCGTTGTACGTGTTAAAAGATCTTTAGTATGGAAATTTTTGGTACAAAATGAGGAAAAAACTACTGTTACTTGCACGAAATGTAAATTAATCATGAAACATGTAACTACGGGTACACAAGGGGGAACGGGACGACTAAGAACACATTTGAGAAAGTGTAATAAAGAATTTGCTCGCCTAGATGATATAGAAAGGGCTAATAGAAATGGAATACCTCAACCTGAAAATTCTATGGGAGCTGGAGGTTCTAATATGGTTCAAAGTGAATTAAATATGACTAACCCGGCTAGCCGAAGCACACACCGCACATATAGTAAAGAAAAAGATCGTAGAAAATTAGCTAAAATGGTTGCTGTTTGTGGTTTGCCTTTTTCATTTCCTTCACATCCTGGTTTTATTCAGTATATTCGGGAATTGTATAACCCAGATTATGAAGGTATTCCAAGAAGTACAATTAAAAGTGATCTTTTTAAATATCAAAAAGAATATTGTCATTTTCTTCGTTGTTTATTTGCTTATTATGATGGTAGATTATCTATTACTTCTGATATGGGACGTAGTCCTAATGGTAATGATTATTTTACAATTACTGTCCATTGGATTGACCATGAATGGAACATGCAAAAACGAATATTAGGATATAAATATGTTGAAGAAACTAAAACCGGTGCTTATATAGCAACAAAAATAGGCCTTGTTTTACAATTTTATGGAATATGTGATAAAATAATGAGTGTCACTTTAGATAATGCTTCTAATAATTTGAAAGCAATTGATTATTTAAAATGTAGACTTTGTCCAATTGATAATGATTCTTTTCATATTAAGTGTGCCGCACATGTGTATAATTTGATAGTAAAGGATGGTGTTTCTCAATTTGGAATTTCTTGTGAAAAAATTAGACTTGCTTGTAATTGGATTTTTAAAGCTAAAATAAAAGCTAGAATTATAGAATTTAAAAATCGTTGTAAAGAATGTGGACTTGAATATAGAAAAGTTCCAAAAGAAGTATGCACTAGATGGAATTCTTTATTTGAAATGCTTCAAGTTGCTTATATTTATCAAGAGCCGGTACAATTAGTTTTTAATGCTCATAATGCGGACCCGAATTTGAGAATTGGCTATGAAGATTGGGAAAATACAAAAGAACTTATTGAATTTTTAAGTGTTTTTTATAAAGCAACAAATGCTGCTTCTGGTCAATATTATCCAACTATTTCTTCTGTTTTAGTAAATATTTGTGCTATTTCATCTGAATTTGCAAAATATAAAGGAAAAGATCGATTTGAAAATTCCCTTGCTTTTATGATTGAAAAATTCAAAAAATATTTTTTCCCTATTCCTCAAATCTATTTGACTACTACTACTTTCAACCCAAATTACAAATTAAAAGGTGTTGAAAGAATGGTTGAAAAGATTTATGCAAATTTAGAAATTAAAGATGATGAAACTCCTAGTGTTGAAGATTGTAAAAGTAGCATATATATAAAAGCTAGAGAGTTATATAATACATATAAATCTATGGAAAAAAATATTCCAATAGTTGAACCTCCATCTTGTAAACCTAGAAGCGATGATACGGATGATTGGATGGATGATTATCTTGAGCTTGAATCATCTACTAATAATGATTTTGATTTATATTTCAATCAGGCACGGGAAAAGATTAGGCATGAAGAAGGACAACTTCAAGCTCCAATATTAGTATGGTGGAAGAATCGTGAAAATCAATTTCCGACCCTTGCTAGGATTGTTCGAGATGTGCTAGCGATTCAAGCATCATCGGTCGCTTCAGAGCAAGCCTTTAGTGCGGCGAGATTTATGATTGGAGATCATCGATATTCATTAGCAAAGGATAGTTTGGAAATATCGGTGTTGTTTCGAGATTGGGTCAATGCCGAAAGAAGAAATACCGGACTACCACAATTAAATAGCCAAATAGAAGACGAAATAGATGAAATATTTGGTGATAATAGTGATGATGATATGGAAG
>NW_006239160.1:520898-531109 GCF_000226075.1 Solanum tuberosum
ATTTTATTAATTAATAATATAATATTATATAATAATTAAAGTTAATAAAAAAATAAAAAAAAGTTACCGGTACAAAATGATCCGGTAAGAACCGGTTCCGGTCCGGTCCAAACCGGTTCCAATCCGGTAACTAAGGGACCGGACGGAACCTTTGGAAATTTCCGGTAAAACCGGTTCCGGTAAGATCCGGTTCCGGTAAGGAAATCTGGTAACGAGGACCGATTCCGGTAAAACCGGTCCTGTTGATCCGGTCCTGTCCGTTTGCCAGCCTTACTTAAAACGGATGAAATGCCTTACATAGAGAGGCTACACTTAAACAGGCCTACCTTCTTCATTCGAGCTCGAATTTAGCAAACTCGGCGGCGTTGGAAAGATGACTCAAAGACCTTCGACTTCATACCTCATGGGCCACCTAACTCTTTATGTGCTGAAAGTTATGGTCATTTGAAGTTGACCCAAAACTAAAAACTAAAGTTTTACTTGTACGAATCTCTAGTTGACTTTTCGAAGTACGAGATGTTACATGAACTTGGCAGCACAAATTACTTTAGCACTTAAACTACATAAGCATTCAAATACACCCTTAACATCTTTCAAGTGATTTTTTTCAACTCTTCTAACACCAACCCAATGCGTGTGGAAACAACTTTCGTTGGCACGTTAATCATCTAGTTTACCTTTTAAAGTTTAAAAAATATATATATTCAATCCATTTTGTCCCTCCAACGGTAATATCTGACCGGGATCGACCCATATCCATTTGAAGAACAATCTTCACCTTCAAAGAACCCTAATTTCATCTTTTCCCTTACCACCTCAATCATTCGAAAATGGCGACCCAATTTCTTATCTTTTTCATGATTCATCTTAAATCTTAGCTCTTAAAACCTAAAAGTTGAATCTTTGAAGAAATAATTTTTCTTCGAGAAAAGGTAAAATTCAAACTTATTCTTCTTCATCTATTATTTTAATTTTTGTTTTCTCCCTTTTCCTTATTGTCAGTTTTTTTCTTGCATCAATTAACTTGACCAACCATTGTATGGAAGAAGATGATCATACTACGAAGAAAATAGTTTATTATAATCATGGACTTGTGGTACGTTTGAAAATATCTTTGAACTTCAAGAAACCCAGAAAAATGATATTGATCATGTTCTTATTATGGAGTAAAGAATATTTTTTTCTTATTTATTTAGCCGATTGAGAAATTTTATTAAGCACTAATTCCTTCATTCTTTTTCTTTATTGAAAGGTCTTGATCTTGTCACTTTTGGATCAATTAACAATAAAACTTACTTTTATTTTTATTTTGGGATAGAAATGGGATATGAGTTATTTATACAAATACCAAAGAGCTCACGGATCGTGTACTCTACTCTTTGAAAATGATTTTTTAATGGATATAAGATTATCATAGTATTTATTATAATTTTGGAATAAGATGATATTAAGAATTAGAATCAGGAAGTCATAAATTATTTTCCTTACTATTGAAAAAAAATGAATAAGGCATAGATATCCTTCTAAACTATGACCGAAATCACAGAGACACATCTAAACTTAACTAAGGTCCTATTACCCTTTGAACTCATTTTTTTCCATATTTTTGTGCACTTTTTGTGCTGACGTGACACCTTCAACCACCCAAGTTGGTTGTCTTTGTACACACTCGCCTGCCACGTGTGTAAATATTTTTTTTAAAAAAAAATTAAAAAATTAATTTTATTTTTTAAAAAGTATTCTTATTTTCTTTATCTTGTATATAAATTAAGGTAATACACATTTTTTTTACCTTGTATCGAAACTTTTTTTTTTCTTTTTACCTTTATTCATTGTTTTGTTTTCTTTTATTTTTCTATTGATTTTATTTACTCTTTTTATTTTCTTTGTCTTTTGTTTTGATTTGATTTCAAATTTAATTCAAAATGTCTTGTATTTAAAATAAGTGAAGAGGATCAAATAAGATATAAAAAAATTAAAACGTTAAAATTAAAGGACACATTTTTTTTTAAAAAAGTAAAATTTTTTAAAAAAATAATAAAAAGTGAAAAGATGATAAATTAATTTTAAAAAAAGTTTAAAATGAGAAAGAAATAAAAATAAATATTTTACAAAGAAAGAAATAAAAATAATTAAATATATATAAGTTTTAATATCAATAAATATGTATACTAACTGATTATAAAGTTGTCAATTAAAAAATGACATGTGTCCAATTTGTGGACTCATCACTTGTCTTCTAGAGAATGTGCACACTCACTATGCCAAACCGGCATTTACGATGTATTTATTCCATTTTAAATTAGTTTAGGGGTAATAGGACCCTAATTAAGTTTAGGTGTGTCTCTACGATTTCAGTCATAATCTAGGGGCGGTAGTTGTGTCTTATCCCAAAATAAATAAATAAATAAATAAATAAGCTTATAAATTAACTAATTACCAAAAGAATCCAATCCAAGGATACATATATTTTGAAGAGAAAATATTGAAAACACCCTTAACATAGCGCAATTTATTAGTTTCGTCTCTGAATTATTGACATTCTTAAAAATACTCAAGTATTTGGCTAGTAACTTAGATATACCCCTGATTTACCACATGGCATAGTAAGTGGTCTCAAACTCTTGTAAGAGCATGAAACTCTTAATAAAAGACCGAGTGAAGTGTTGAAAATACTCATAAATAACTAAACTTGATGAAAATTTAAGGGTATATATATATTTCACTCATGTTGCAAGATTGAATGTGTATTTAAGTTCAGTTAGTTAAGTAAGAGGTGTTATTAAGGCCGTCAATGTTTGAGGATGAAACTAACAATTTGCGCTGAATTTGAGGATGTTTTCAATATTTCTCTTCTGAAAATGATTTTTTTTACTGGATAAGACTATCATAATATTTATTTAAATTTTGGGAGGAGATAATATTAACAACTTATAAATTATTTTCTTTACTTTATTAAAAATAAATAATTAAGTTTTTATATTAAATAAACAACAAAAAGTCCAATCCAAGTTGATACACGCTAATTTGCAATATTATGAATATTACTAAATTTTGATATATTCAAATACGTCCAGATATATGTATCTTTAAGATACTAACTTATACAACAACTTAGAATTTTCACTAGCGTACTTCAAAAAGAACAACTAATTAAAGACAAAAAAGCTCAAACAATTTTTCATAGACAATTTATTAATGGGATAAGACACAAATACCACCTAGACTATGACTAAAATCTCATACACACCTTAACTAAACTAAGGTCCTATTACCTTCCTCGAACTCATTTTTTTAATAATTTTATACACCTTTTGACTTACGTACGTGAAAAACTCAAGTTTAGAAAGTTGACAAACACTACATAATATTCCAATATTATTTAGCAACAACAACAATCCTTCAACAAATACTAATATCTTATTTAATAAACTCAACCTTATTGCTCCAAGCCAATATCATTGACAACACAACATGGACAACCATTATTTTTCTCTAGCCAAATTCTAATACAATTAATATGAAAAATATGAGAACATGACATCTTTGTAGATTTCAGATCACCAACAAGCCTCCTTTGGCAAATTAAGCAATTTCCACCACCAGAAGTTGATGGGATGATCATATCATTGATATATTGATTAAACAATATAACCTTAACAATTAATTGTAGTGTTGGTCGACCATCAATCATCACTAAGCAATCTTTTGACTTATTGGACAACTCAAAATTCAAATAATTGAATATCTTTTTGCAATTAAAATCAGAAGCATCCCAATTCTTCAGTACCTACAAAATAAATATTCAGGATAAGTTCTCTAGACTTAAATTATTTCTAAAATAATGTATTAACATTGCACATATATATACATATAGAAATGCAGTATTACTAAAACGTGCTAATAAGAAAATAATTTCATATAAAAGAAATAAATTGAATTTAACACGATGCGAAAAAAAATAAAAATCTTTAGCACCTTGAATATGATTTTTCGAGCCTTATCTTTGTTCGCAAAATCATCTACTCCCATGTTAATAAAAGTTGAGAATTTCGGAGTTTTTACTACCATGTTAGGATCGGGTGATAGCATTTTCGAATTCCAATTATGATAAGTAATGCAAATGAACTTGATTTGAATGAATTTTGGTTCAAAAGAAGAATTGAAACCAATTTTTTGGATTGGTTTTTCAAGTTCATAAGCAAATCTTAGGTTTTGGTAAATGTAAACCTCCATTTTTTATTGTAAATATATGATAGTTCTAAAAATAATTCTACAGAAAGATGAACAAGTTTAATTTTAGCAAAAAATATTTCTATTATATATACTAATTTGGTCAACTTTCTCATTATAGCCTATGATAATTTTTTTTCCTTATTAGGATTTATTTTAATATTTTATCTAATTTTAACTAACTAATAATGAGTTACCAAAGTGTTACATGTGAATCTGATTAGATCATAAGAAATCAAATCATAAAAGTAACTATTTGATGAATAGTTATGGTGTGTTAGCATATGCATGTCGTTACTTATACATCTACTTTTTTTTTCCTAAAAGGAAGACAGGTGGGGCAAGTTCTCATTAGGTAAACTAATTTAGTTAATTATTATATATATATATATATAAAGCATGAAAGTTCTTTAAAATGTTGATTGAATTTTTTTGTGCCTTGTTAAATTATCATTTAGTATAATTATCATTTACTATTTTTCTTAAACTTATCTTCATAATATTTAAAATTAAAGAGTCTAAAATATATGATAAAAGAAAAATATTTAAAATTAAAGAATCGTAAAATATATGATAGAAGGTATTAGGAAAATTAATAATTAAGAAGTCCTAAAATATATAGTAAGAGGAAAATGTATGTTAAGAGATAGATTAGGATAATTAATAATTAAGGAATCCTAAAATATATGGTAAGAAGAAATATATTTTTTTAAAATAAGGAGTCTTAAAATATATGGAAGAGTTCTAAAGTTTTTTGTTATCAATATAAATGATGTTTTTTTTTTTATATTCTTGGGTCATTCTTTATTATACAAAATCCGGAAAAGGTAGCAAAATAATAACATTGTCATTTATATTGGAAAAAATTTGTCCACACCCAATGTATACACTCACTATAATTAGACTAACCACATAAGATAAGTTAAAATTTATTAGCAGTCTTATTTTAAATTTAAAAATAATAAATATTTCTTGAAAAGGAGCCTACACATATCAGGTTAGTTAATTTCTTATCTATCTAAGCACATATGTATACTGAAAGAATAATTGAGAACAATGCTTGTCAAGTTGAAAACAAAATACTCATATTTTTGTCTTGTGCATTTTGAAAAAAACGCCTTGTGTGTTACCGGCACGGCGAAAAAGATGAAAGGCAAAGAAAATCTAGTAAGACATCATGTACTCACAAGTGTCCTGTAATGATAAGTTTTAAGCGTCAGTTGCAGAATAGTCCTTTCATGATAGACATATTTGTTACAGAGCATAACCATGAAATGGCTTCACCAAAGAAAAAACATTTGTTAACTAACGAGTTCCTGATGTGTATGTATTTTTATTCGTGCTTTCTCAAATTATTGTATAAAAAGATGTCGAATCACAGAGATTGATTTATCTATTCTATAGACGTTTTTTGTTCAAATTACTATTTGGGAGAATTTTAGAAAATATTGAGTATTAATTTAATTTTAGTTAAAACCTTTCAAACAGAGAAAATAATTTTTGTTTTTATTTTTAGAAATAGGGTGAAAGGTGTTGGAATTCTGACTTCACTTAATATTTCTACACCAAGTAAAAGATTTTATTCCATAGTTTCTATTTCTCATAAAAGTATAAATACCTCTTACGATTATATTTATGTAATATTATTGGAGTTGAATAATTAAATGCACTCCTCTTGATTATACAATTTAATTATCAAAATAGTAATATTTAAGCACCAGAAATATGTACTTGAACTAAAACAAGCTTTCGAGAGTAAGTCCCTTTCGGTTACCTTACTTGTTATAGCTAATTGTTACACTATTTGCCTCTCCCGAATACAAATAAGTGCATAATTAATTATAACACAAAATGGATAGATGCCATAAATTATAATTCAACAACCTGATCAATACTTCAATTAATAGTATTACTTATTCTGCCTCTCTCGATTACAGAGTTAGTAATATTTTAATATGTAGTATAAGATAGACAAGCGTTAGTTGATAAAATAGCATCTAACTGTAAAGCGGATAAAAATCAAATATAAAATTTAGGCTCAAGTACGTGAAATTTAGGAATAATACTTACTATTATATAGATATATCAAGATTCATCTTTTCCCCAACACAATAGAAAATTACTCCATACTAAGTTTGGTACTACTAACAAAAATATTCTTCGTCATTAAATAAGAAAATAGAAGAAATATTCGAGAGGAATAATTCCGCTACTTGGTTAAAATCAGGATTTGAATGTAAAATAAAAAGTTGAAGAAGAAAACTATTTGAAAGTCTCGCCCCTCTTCAGCTGCTTACTGATATTTTCTATTTATAAAAAAGTCTTGTTACGGCACTAATGTAATTTTAAGCTTGTGACTTCACATAAAACCTTTCAATCATATTATTTTTCTTCTTTTTGAATGCATTGGGTCCCACATAGTTGCATCTCGTGTATTTTTGCTTCTTTTTTTTTCATTTTCTTTGAACTTTTCTTTTAATTTGTGGGTCCCACATAGTTTGTTTATTTTGACAATAGCAACATTAATACTTTTCTTCTTCTTTTTCATTTTGTTTATGTTGACTTTTCAATTTGTCGCATATTTCTTTCTTTGTTGTTGTTCTTATTAAATCGAGATATGCTCTGTAAAGAAAAATAAAAATATTAGTACTGAATTCAGAAAATAACGTAGTTATATATGATATTTTTTTTTCTCATCAAATACCCCCATACTTGAATATTTGCTTGTCCTCAAGCAATGAAAGATAATATTATTATGGCTAACATAATATATATATATATATATATATATATATATATATCTTTTATATAAATATAATAATAACTTTGATAGAGCAGAATCGACTAAAAAGACTTTTTGAGTTTAACAACTTTTAACCTTACTCATATTTATTAATTGAAAATCGAAATAACAATACTTTTAGTCCCAATGTGTCTTACTAAATGGAGAGAAATGTTCATACATCACACAATATATTGATAGAACAAAGAAGGGTATATGTAGAGGAAAATCACTCATTCTCAGCAAAGAAATATCTCATGTCACCGGAAATAGCCATAAGCTTGACTATTATGTGATTCTCCACTAGTGTAGGAATTTTTGAGTTGAGATCATGTAGGGCTTTTCATGGTTGTAATGTAGGCTCTGTGATAAGTAGGATATATGCGAATAATATTGACTCAAACTCCCTTTAGATACTGTATTTCACTTTCCCTTTTAAGCATCATTGCTTTTCATCTTTCTTAAAAACTTTATGTTGCAAATCCTTCTCTCTCTTTTTACATATATATATATAATTTTTTTTTTTTTTTTTTTTTATGTGACATAATCATTATGTCGTGATCTCGAAGGATCAACAATCTTTGTTCAATATCACCCATTGCAACTTTTTTTTTTTTTGAAGTACTTAAAGGGAAGTAAGGTGAAACTAATAATAATTTGCAATAGCAAGAATGGTTTCGATTTATAACTTTGTCATGAAGAAAAGGAAAAAAAAGAAGAATATATTTTTCGACTCGATGGGGATAACTAGGGATAAAAATTATCAAGGTAGGTCAATTAAGATAATTTTAACAAGGCTAAACAAAGAAGGCCTACTTTCATGTCTCAACTCAAAATCTACCTAAAATTTCGCCTCAAACCACATTCAAGTGAAGTTCTATATTTTCCAATAAGCATGAGAACTAGGTAATATATACTAACCACACAATACACTTAGGACTAAAGGATATATTATTCTCGATAATCAATAACTAAGTATGAGTTTGGAAAGGTTGTTATAAAACTCATGAATCATACTTGGTTAACTCACTATTATTTTTCCTTTTTTTTTTTACAATAGAGCAACTCAAAGTCCTAAAAAAAAAATTCGATTCAAAATATTACGACCATGGCAAAGAATCGAACCAAGAAATCCATGGAAGTACATGCAAGATTAATTATATATATATATATATATATATTATTATTTCGATACAATCACTCATGGAAAGCAAACCAACAATCGAACAAAGAAAACTTATTTCGTTACCTCCCCACACTTTAAGCTTTACATAGTCTCGTATGTAAAAACCTCAAGTGGGGGTTTCAGTGCTCCGCATTCCTGTTGTCTTTCCGTCCACGACAAACTTGGTATAGATCAGAAAATTCATTACCATGTTTATTGTTGTCGATATTCTTACTGTTGCTAGCCGTATCATCTTCCACCTGTTCGGATTGAATTACATGCATATTCATAGCTTCGTCAAAATTAAAGAATTGATCACCAAATGCCATTGACTGAGTGGTGCCATGTTCTGTGTTGAATTCATTAGGAACAAGTTCTGATATTAATGTTGGTGGCGCCATTCCTTGAAAGCTTAGCTGTTCTTTTGAATTTTTTTGACATATGTCCTAAATCTGCACCGATTGACATACATTTAAATATTGAAAATCCATATCTTGAACTCCAAGCGGCGGATATAAAGTCTGCGTATCTAAAAATTGTGATATATATCCTGCGTTATATATAGAATTATTTATGGGGTAGGAGAATTGTGTTTTAAATGCATTAAAATCTTCTTGCATAGATTGTTGATGCATAATGAGTTGGCTAATTTTTTCCTCAACCCTTTTCAACTCCGCAGAGAGTGATGGACGCTCTTTCTTTTTTTTCCATAATTATTGAAGGTCCTGGTGTATTCATAGGTCCCACACATGGTCCTAATTGTTTTAAGACTTGTCCATCTAGACAGATGAAGAAGTCCCAACGAAGGTGATGGTTTCTTTCCAAAACGTCCTACCAATTTCGTAAAAGTTGTTCCATGGTATAAAGTTTTTAATGTTCTCACAGTCCGACAACGTACCATATTCTCACTAATTATCCGTCAAATTAATTGTGAATCCATTTTCTAGTGCATATAACCAAGCCCGTTTCTCAATTCTTACCTCACCAGAATTGCGATCTGATTTTAAGCGGTCATTTAAGAATAACATCCATATTTTTGCTGACATACTGAGATTTTTAGTGGCAAATCAATCCCTTTTTTCTTCACCGTCAAAGTGCTAATCCATTCCATATGGACACATATGTGGAGTAAAGATATCAAAATTACTTTCTTCAAGTAGCTCTTGAAATACATGGTCATCACATTGTGGAGTATCATATAATTCATTGATGACTTCTTTATTGAAAGGGATGATATTACCTCGAACTATAGAGGTGAGGTTTTCTACGTCCATGTTGGTGTAGAACTCTCGAAGTATCATTAATATTGCTGCTCCAGGATTTTTGGCAAATTTTGACCATTTTAAGCGTTTAATTTTTACGAGCACGTTCATGATTTGGTCATTATCTAGGGACGAAGAATCAATACCTCTTTCATCAATAATCCCACGACATATGTCTAAGGGCCCACTCCATCGCTGTAGCCGATATGAACTTACTCTTATCAATTTGTGGTTTAATATTTTGATTTGGATTATGAGGTGAGTTATCTTGGATGATGAAATTACTTTCATCCTTTTCTATCTCCATATTGTTGTGACAGTCAGAAGAGCAAATAAATTATAAAGAAAGCAAAAAGATAAAGAAATACTACTAAGAGATCTGTAAAGTGAGTTTTATATATATTTAATAATAATAATTATGGTAAAAACTTTTAGGAAGAGATAAACAAAGAAAAAAATGGCTCAAACTTTTATGAAGAGGTAAAGAGATAAGAAAAGCAAAAAGTAATTTGTTTTATTTGTTTTTTGTTTTTTGTTTTTACAATCGTTTTCTATTGTGATATGACTTTGCTGGTACTCAACTTTTTCCATGCATATTTGTACTTATCATAACTTTTCCTTTAAGGAAATAATTACTACCATGTTTTGCCCAGGTGTTTAGAATGTTTTTATAGAAATTTGTGGAAACATTCTCTTGTTAAGGAATGTATGTTAATTGAATATTCCCACACAAACACACACAATATATATATATATATATATATATATA
>NW_006239160.1:532402-563317 GCF_000226075.1 Solanum tuberosum
TAATATTATTATTAATAATAATAATAGCAACACTATAATAAAATAGAATCAAAGATGTTTTATTATATATTTATACATATGATGCACATAAATACTCACTATAAGATGATTAGTATAATTTTTTAAAAATATAATAATAAATTATTATTTTTTAGTTTTTATATATATATATATATATATTTGTATTTGTAGCTTTTAAGTAAAGAGAATCGTTGAAGCTTGTTTGTCAAAAATCTTTGTGACATAGGGCTTCAAACGATGGCCATTTACCTTGAATTTTTCTTTCTCACTTATATTTTGTATTTCGATGGCACCATATGGGGTTACTTCTGTGACGACATACAATCATGTCCATCGTGATTTGAATTTTCCAGGAAATAGTCTTAATCGACTATTGTATAATAGAACATGATCTCCCAATTTAAATTTCTTATGGAAAATGAGATTATCGTGTCATCTTTTTATTTTTTCTTTGTACAATTTCATATGCTTCAAGTCTAAATTCCTCTAATTCATCAAGTTGCAACAATTGATTTTTTTCCTGCAACTGACAAATCTAGATTAAACATTTTTATTGCCCAATAAGCTTTATGTTCCAATTCTACAAGTAAGTGACAGGCTTTTCCAAAGACCAATCTATAAGGAGATGTGCCATTGGTGTTTTGAAAGCGTTCTATATTCCCATAAAGTATCATCTAATTTTAGAGATCAATGTTTTCGAGAAGATCCAACAATTTTTTCTAAAATTCTTTTTAATTCTTTGTTTGACACTTTTACTTGCACGTTTGTTTGGGCATGATATGGAGTTCCTTTCGTGTGTGTTACTCCATATCTTGATAGTACATTAGCGAATTGTTTGTTTATAAAATGTGTTCCTTGATCACTTATAATAACTCGTGAGGTTTCAATCTAGAAAAATATTTTCTTGAGGAAATATAAAATAATACGAGCATCATTTTTCTTAGTAGCTATTTCTTCTACCCACCTTGACACATAGTCTACAACTACTAAAATGTATTCACAATCATTTGATGGAGGAAATGGTCCCATAAAATTGATACCCCAAATATCAAATATTTCACATACCAAGATAGAGTTAAGAGGCATTTCATCCCTTTTGAAAATGTTACCGCTTCTCTGGCATTTGTCGCGAGATGTGACATAATTTCTTGCATCCTTGAATAGGGTGGGCCAGAAAAAACCTACTTCGAGTACTTTTGCAGCTGTCTTTTTCCTCCATAGTGTCCTCCCACTGCTCCATCATGACAGTGACTTACGATATTGTTCATTTCTATTTCTGGTACACATCTCCTAATTATTCCATCTATACAAAATTTAAACAAATAAGGGTCTTCCCAATAATAATGTCTTGCATTCTTTTTTAATTTTTTTCTTTGTTCATAAGAAAAATCTTTTGGGATTTATCCTCCAGCTAAATAATTTGCTATGTCAGAAAACCAAGGTGATTGGTTAATAGATGATATGATTGCGTATATATGTTCGTCGGGAAATTCCTCCTTGATATCTGATGACTCGGTAGGAAGATTTTCCAGACGTGAAAAATGATCAGCTACTTAATTATCTGCTCCTTTCTATCTTTATTTATTTCAAGATCAAATTCTTGTAAAAGAAGTATCCATCTTAGCAACCTTGGTTTATCATCCTTTTTTGTTTAGAGATATTTTAGAGCGGCATGATCAGTGAATACTGTAACTTTATTTTCAATTAAATAAGAATGAAATTTATCAAATGCAAATACTACTGCTAGTAGTTCTTTCTCAGTTGTGGCATAACTCTTTTGCGCTTCATTGAGTGTTCTACTAGCATAGTAAATAGGCCTGAAAATTTTGTCTCTTTTTTGTCCTAATACAGCTCCCACTATTGTATCACTTGCATCACACATGATTTCAAATGGCTGGTTCCAATTAGGAGAAACAACTATTGGGGCTTCAGATAATTTTACCTTGGGTATTTCAAATGATTTCCTACAATCATCTGAAAATTCAAACTTCACATCTTTCGTTAATAAGTTAGTCAGTAGTTTTGAAATTTTTGCAAAATCTTTTATAAACCTTCTGTAAAAATCTGCATGTCCTAAGAAACTTTTAATGCCTTTTACAATATTAGGGGGAGGTAATCCTGCTATTAGATCAATTTTTGCCATATCAACTTCTATCCTTTTAGCTGTGACTTTATGTCCTAAAACAATTCCCTCTGTTGCCATAAAATGACATTTTTCCCAATTTAGGACCAAGTTTGTCTCTTCACACCTTTTAAGCACCAAGGTTAAATGGTCGAGATAATCTTCGAATGTCTTACCAAAAAGTATGAAATCGTCTATGAAAATTTCAAGGAACTTTTCATTCATATCTGAAAAAATTAAATTGCTGACATACAACGCTGGAATGTAGCAGGGGCGTTGCATAGTCCAAATGACATTTTTCGATAAGCAAACGTACCTTGGGGACATGTAAATGTGGTTTTATCCCTATCTTTCGGAGCAATAGATATTTGATTATATCCAGAATATCCATCAAGAAAACAATAGAAACTATGACCTACAACTCTTTCAAGCATTTGATCAATAAAAGGAAGAGGAAAATGATCCTTTCTTGTAACCTTATTAAGCTGTCTATAATCAATTCTCTTCATCCTATGACTATTCTTGAATGTATGAGTTCATTATTTTCATTTTTTATTATTGTCATACCACCTTTTTTTGGTACTATTTGCACAGGACTTATCCAAGGACTATCAGATATTGGATAAATAATACCTGCTGCAAGAAGTTTTATCACTTCATTTTTGATAACTTCTTGCATTTTTGGATTTAGTCTTCTTTGGGGTTGAACTATTGATTTGTAATTATCCACCATGAGGATCCTATGCATGTAAATAGTTGGACTTATTCCTTTTATGTCATCAATGGTCCACCCTAAAGCTCTTTTGTGTTTTTTCAATACTCTAATCAATTTTTCTTTCTGTTCTGTGGTCAAACAAGAGGAAATGATTACTGGACATAATTCAAATTCAAGAAAAATGTATTTCAAATGAGATGGAAGTGGTTTTAGTTCATTTTTTGTTTGAAATTTGTTTGGTTGGGTTTCCTCATTTTCTGCGTCTTTTTTTTAGTGTTTTTGCCTCTTTTATGCAATTTTCATCACTTGTGATATCTGACTAGGCCAACCATCTTCCCAATGAATCATGAATTAACTGATCATCTTTGTATTCATCTGCAAGATCAAATATTAAATTAATATGATCGGAAAATTTCATTATTTTTTGCATGTCAAAAATTACTCTTTCCTCATTGACTCGCAAGATTAGTTGTCCTTGATGAACATCAATAATTGCTCTTCTTGTTGCTAGAAATGGTCTTCCTAAAATTAATGGCACCTCAGTGTTCTCTTCCATTTCAAGTACTATGAAATCTATGGGAAATATATAAATTTATCAACTCTTACAAGAACATCTTCAATTACTCCTCTTGGTTTTTTTGTACTTTGGTCAGCCAATTGAAGAGATACTCTGGTATCTCTCAACTTACCAAGTTCTAATTTTTAAAAAATTGATAAGGGCATAAGATTTATTGAAGCACCTGAATCGCATAATGCTTTTTCAAAATGGGCACCTCCTAAAGTACAAGGAATTGTGAAACTTCCCGGATCACTGAGTTTCTGTGAAAGCTTATTTTGAAGTATAGCACTACATTTTTCGATAAGCTTAACTACATAAACTTCCTCCAATTTTTTTAGCTTGATAAAATATATTTAAGAAATTTAGAATATAAAGGCATTTGTTTCAACGCATCTGTAAAAGGCATGTTAATGTAGAGTTGTTTTAAGATTTCAAGAACTTTTGAAAATTGTTTGTCAAGTTTTTCTCTTTTCACTTTTTGGGGAAAATGAAGAGGTACAGAGTAAGAATTTTTTATTAATTCATTTTCATGTACCTTTCCTTTTATGTCTTTTCGTTGTTCTGAGAATTTAGATTTTTCTTTACTCTCACCTTCATTTGTCCGTTTCATATTTTGTGAATCTTTTTGTTTACCTGCATATGGATCATCAAGATTTTTACCCGAGCGTAAAGAGATAGCTTTGAGATGTTCCTTATGATTTTTTTATGTATTGCTTGGCAGAGCACCTTGAATTGGTCCAGACACGAGTGTTGCTATTTGGCTTACCTGAATTTTCAAGTTCTTGATAGCTGAATGGTAACTTTAAACCTTCTCATTAGTGGCCCTTATGTGGTTGTGTATCAGATCTTCAGTAGCCTTCAAGTGTTTGTTAAGAAAGTCTTCAATGTTTGATTGCTGATTAATTTGGGATTTTTGTTGGTATTGCTGAAAATTTTGTTGTCCCCTGTTTTGACTTTGAAACCTAGGTGGTCCTTGTACATGTTGCTTTTGGTTAAAAAGACGTTGAGGATTTTCAGCGCCATTAGGATTATTCCATTGATACCCCAAATGTTTTTGTGCCATAGGACTACTAAATGGATAATTATTGTTGTACCCAATAGCCTTAACATGTTCATCATTTTTTATTAAAACTTGACACTCATGATTCAGATGATTATCTCCACAAACATCACAATTTTCAAGTTGAGGTAATGATTGAGAACTTACCTGAAAAGTCTCAAATTTTTGTGTGAGAGATGTAATTTGTTGTGTTAATGAATTCAATGCTTCAGTTTGATTGACTCCTGCTGCTTTCTTGATAATTATTCTGTCAGAAGGCCACTGAACTGCATTTTCTGAGATTTCATTGAGTAGTTGTATAGCTTCTGCAGTTGTTTTACTCATTATAGATCTCCCTGATGCTGCATCAATTACATTTCTAGCCGATGGTTTAAGATCATGGTAGAAAATGTACAAAATATCAGGATCTGAAATTCTATGGTGTGGACATTTTCTTAACATTGCACTTAGTCTTCCCATGCTTGATAAACAAATTCAGTGTTTGTCTATATAAAGTTATTAATTTCTTACTTCATTTTAATTTTTTTTGCAAGGGAAAAGTACTTGTTTAGAAATTTTTGGGTCATTTGGTCCCATGTAGTAATGGAGCCTCTTGGTAAGCTCCGTAACCATGTCTTGGCCTCTCCTTTTAGTGAAAAAGGAAAAAGTCGCAGTTTGATAGCATCTGTTGTGACTCCATTGAATTTACTAGTTTCAACTAACTCAAGAAAATCAATTAGTGAGTGTGAGGATCTTCTCTTGTATCACCCATAAAATGACATGAATTTTGAATGGTCTGAATCAAGCCTGTGCGAATTTCAAAGTTATTTGTTGCTATTCGTGGCTCCTCACACTTGATTCTCTTTCAAAGTGATCAGGTCTCGCATACTCTCTAAGAGTCCTATCACGTCGTGGTGCTATTTCATCAAACTATTCTTCCATTTGATGTGGTGGAAGTGGGTTGTTATTCAGCTCATCATTTTCCATTTGTTTTTGTGAATAGGTATGAGGTTGAGGGGTTTGCTCTCTTCGTAATAAGCATATAAATTTTTCAATTTCAGGATTGTATGTAACTAATTCTCTTGAAGAAGAACGGGTCATATACTTCTTGAATTTTTATTTTATTTAAAAAAAAAGGCTGAATTAATAATATTTTTATTATTTCAGAAGAAGAAAAACTCAAATTACTAGTAAAACAATTAAACTATAGTAAACTTTTGCCAATCCCGACAACGGCGCCAAAAATTTGACGAGTTCCTGACGTGTATGTATTTTTACTCGTGCTTGATCAAATTATAGTATAAAAAGATGTCGAACCCACAGAGATTGGTTTGTCTATTCTATAGACGTTTCTTGTTCTAATTACTATTTGGGAGAATTTTAGAAAATGTTGAATATTAATTTAATTTTAGTTAAAACCTTGTAACTAGAGAAAATAATTTTTATTTTTATTTTCCGAAATAGGGTGAAAGGTGTTGGGATTTTGACTTCACTTGATATTTCTACACAAAGTACAAGATTTTACTCCGTAGTTTCTATTTCTCATAAAAGTATAAATACCTCTTACGATTATATTTATGTAATATTACTGGAGTTGAATTATTAAATGCACTCCTCTCGGTTATACAATTTAATTGTCAAAATAGTAATATTTAAGAACCAGAAATATGTACTTGAACTAAAACAAGCTTTTGAGAGTAAGTCCCTTTCGGTTACCTTACTTGTTATAGCTAATTGTTACACTATTTGCCTCTCTCGAGTACAAATAAGTGCATAATTAATTATAACACAAAATGGATAGATGCCAGAAACTATAATTCAACAACCTGATCAATACTTCAATTAATAGTATTACTTCTTCTGCCTCTCTCGATTACAGAGTTAGTAATATATTAATATGTAGTATAAGATAGACAAGCGTTAGTTGATAAAATAGCATCTAACTGTAAAGCGGATAAAAATCAAATATAAAATTTAGGCTCAAGTACGTGAAATTTAGGAATAATACTTATTATTATATAGATATATCAAGATTCACCTTTTTCCTAACACAATAGAAAATTACTCCATACTAAGTTTGGTACTACTAACAAAAATATTCTTCGCCATTAAATAAGAAAATAGAAGAAATATTTGAGAGGAATAATTCAGCTACTTTGTTAAAATTGGAATTTGAATGCAAAATAAAAAGTTGAAGAAGAAAACTATTTGAAAGTTTCTCCCCTCTTCAGCTGCTTACTGAGATTTCTATAAATAGAAATCTTGTTATGGAACTAATGTAATTTTAAGCTTGTGACTTCACATAAAACTTTCCAATCATATTCTTTTTCTTCTTTTTTAATGCATTGGGTCCCACATAGTTGCATCTTCTGTATTTTTGCTTCTTTTTCATTTCCTTTGAATTTTTCTTTCAATTTGTGGGTCCGACATAGTTTGTTTATTTTCACAATAGCAACATTAATACTTTTCTTCTTCTTTTTCATTTTGTTTATGTTGACTTTCCAATTTGTCGCATATTTCTTTGTTTGTTGTTGTTCTTATTAAATCGAGATATGCTCTGCAAAGAAAAATAAAAATATTAGTACTGAATCAGAAAATAATGTAGTTGTATATGATATATTTTTTCCTCATCATTAACGCTGGTATAAAATGGACTGCAACTTATTCTTACTTGACAGAAGAAGTCGGAGGGGTTTATGTTTTAGGTTATTCAAAAAAAGTTGTTTTAATCTTATACACCAATTGATGAAATCAAAGGTGGAAGCTGGAGATGCACAAAGTGTTGTTACAAATTTAATAATAGACAAGTGAGTGATACACTCTTTTATTGGGATGTTCAATTAGATTCTGAAGGGCGTATGACTAATTTTGATTTGGAGAGATGGTCGATCTAGAATTGACTTTTTGATGATGTCATGTATTTTGATACCACATATCGAACATACAAGTATCGTATTATTTGTGCACCATTTATTGAAATAAACCATCATTGGCAAAATACGATTGTAACACCTCTGATTCGAGAAGATTGACAAATGCAGCTTTCCAAGATCTGGTGTCAAAACCAACGGAAGCCACCGACGGACCGTGTGTGAGACCACAGACTGAAGGTGGGGTTCCATCGTTGGGTTCCAGACTTAGGGATCTTTGATCCCACCCACGGCCAACCAATACGGTCCGTGGTTGGACCTACGGATCGTAGGTGAGGGTCAACATCTATGTAGAGGAAAATGACTTTTGGGTCAACGTCAAACGGTCATATCTTTTAGCACAAAATGAATTTGGTGACCCATGACCTATAAAATTAAGGATAATTGAATCCTCTTTCCAACACCACCAAGTTTGCTAAAATCCAGGCTCAACGTAAAAAGTTATGCTCATTTTAGTGAATGTCTGTTGGGTAGAGCATGAACCACGACCCAGACGACGGTCGGTAGTTCAACGACGGCTCGTCAGTCCCGTAGTAGAAGGCACTTCGTCAGTTTTAAGTTAGAGTCGTTTTGGTATTTTCCCCTATGTTTTGGCACTTAAACTATGTCGTTTGATGCTTAAACTACATCATTTTACACGGTCTAAGCCTAATAACTTAGTCAGAATCTACCAGAAACCCTCATTCTCCTAAAACCACCCAAATCAAAGCAAAAAGAGGAGGAAAGTTGACCAAACCTCCCAAGAGCAAGCAACGTTGTTCTTCAAAGTTCAACCCCAAAATACAAGGGATTTCTCCAAAAAAATTGTCACCATGTATGTGAGATTTCAGTAGTGCGTTCCTTTCATCCACTAGGTCCCTAAAATTCAGTCAGTTCCTTGATTTCACATAACATGTTTAGACTTAGGGTTTGTAAAATCCTAGGAATTTGTTGTGATTTCAATTGCTATGGAATCCATAGTCTAAATAACTTGTTTTCTTGGAAACGTTGCATAATTCCTTGTATAAACTAAAAAACCTAGTTTGTGTAGATTCTCTTACTCCATGAATTATACTTGTTAGGTCAGTTAAACAGAAAATCATACTCCAGATTTCAAATGTCACATTCTTAGTATATAAATGTTGCATTCTCAGTTAGCATATCAGTTTTGAGCTATTCAGTACTTAGTGCATTTTAGCTTCATGAATATTTAGTGGGGAGTAGACTTAGCATCGAGTTGGACTAGGGTTCAGCGTACCCTAAAAGTCCTAGAACTACGTGCCCACATAGGTTTATAAGTCCTCTCAGTTGGGCATCAAATTTAGTGATAATGCCACAGTCATACCTTTATACTCTTGACAAGGTATATTGGGTGTCCTCTTGATGGGGCTAATACATTGGACTCCACGGTGAGATCAGGTGGTTTATGTCGTTTGATAATATCTCCCATAGTCAGACTCTTAGTGCATTTGACCAGGTTTTCAGTATATAATTCAGCATTCAGTTCAACATGTTACTTTATGATTAGTACTTAGTCATTGCATTTAGTTGAGTTCTTTTCAGCTATACTTTAGTACATATCTATATTTTTGTTTAGATTATATCATTGCTCAATTATGTATTGTTCAGCCTATATACTTTATTCATAGTAGTATCTATATCCTGCATGCTCAGTACATTCCAAGTACTACCACATACTTGGCACTACATCGTTTCATGATGTAGGTTTAGGTACTCAACATCCAGATCACACATAGATCGATTTTCTGTTTGCATTCAGTAGCTTCAGTGGTGAGTCCTCATATTTCGAGGACAATAGACATGCTTTCATTTTTGTCTTTACTTTCAGTTTTCAGTTTGTTAGAGTTAGGTGGGGGCATGTCCCATCAACTCAACTAGGTAGAGGATTTTCACTCAAGTCAGTAGAGGCTTTTCAGACATAATAGTAGATTCAGCGTGAGAGTTGTTAAGTGTTGTTTCAGTCGTCACTAAAACTCAGATTTTATGCTATATTTACATTCAAACTAGTTGGGCTTGTTCCTCTTTAGATATCTATTGATTTAGTTTCCACATAGTTCATGTTTTACTTAGTTTATTTAAGTATGCTTATGATATGCCAGACTTAGGGTTAACTTGGGGTCACTCGTAATTCTAGGTCCTGTGTTACGTCAAGGGGGTAGCCTCGGGGCGTGACACACTTGGTATCAGAGAATTAGGTTCAAGAGTCCTAGGGTGTCTGAAAGACACACTAAGTAGATTCCCTTTCATGAGTGTGAAACACGCTACACCAATGAGGGGGAGGCTATTAAGTGTTTTAAGAAACCTTCACCTCCTTTGCTATTCTTATCGTGCGTGAGGTATGATTCAACTTCTCCTTCTTAATCCATCGTTATGCATTTTAGATCATGCCTCCTCGTAGAGCTAACACATAGAATGCTAATGAACGCAATGCTAACGCCGTTTCTCCAGTCTCGAACATGAGGTTACAAATGTGGAATTTCAGAATGTGATCCAACTCTTGGCTCAGAATAATTAGCAGGCCACAACTCTTGCAAACACGAATGGTGGATCAACTGCATCTAGGGTTCGAGACTTTGTTCGGATAAATCCGCCTTAGTTTCTAGGATCGCAGGTTGGTAAGGACCCACATAAATTCTTTGATGAATTTAAGAAGATCCTAGAGGTGATGCAAGTGACTGGAAATGACGAGGTGGAGCTGGCATCCTACCAACTTAAGGATGTGGCTCATATCCAGTTCACTTAGTGGAAAGACAACAGGGTGTGGATGCAGCTCCTATGACTTGGGATTGTTTTATTGGTGCTTTTCTGAACAGGTTCTTCCCAAGGGAGTTGAGAGAACCTAAGGCACAAAAGTTTATGAACTTGAAGCAGGGTTCAATGTTGGTCCAAAAGTATAGGCTAAAGTTCACTCAGCTCTCCAGATATGCTCTACACATGGTTATCGATCCAAGGGCACAAATGAGTAAGTTCTTGTTTGGGGTGTCCGAGCTGGTGAAGACTGAGTGTAAGAATGATATGGTTCTAGGGGATATGTATATCTCCATACTAATGACTCATGCTTAGCAGGTTGATGGAGATAATCTTAGGGAAATGACTAAGGGTAACAAAAAGGGTAGAACAGGAAATTATGAATACTTACAACAATAATCAAGCGGTGGGAATAACTCACAGTTTCAGCAAAGGTCTACAGCCCAAGCACCCTCATCAACTAGTGCTCCATCCCCAGGTTTCGACATGATCAGAAAGGTAGGGCATCATGTTTTAAGTTTCAGGGGAGTACTTCAGGTAACAGGACATTCCCAACTTGTCCAAAGTGTGGAAAGAACTACTCGGGTGAGTACCTAGTAGGTAAAAAGGGGTGTATTGGGTGTGGTCAGTCTGACCATAGGTTGAAGGATTGCCCTTCTTAAAGGCAGGGGCAAGGATATAACAACAATAAGGCTTAGTCTACAGCTTCAGCAGCACCAGCATGTCGCCCAACTCAGCAGGGTGCTTCGTTAGGTACAAGTAGTGGTCAGCGCCAAAACAAGTATTCTCCCGATGAGGTCACTGGTATGTTGAGAGTTTTTCATTTATATGTTTATGCATTGTTAGATCCATGGGCTACACTATCTTTTGTTACTACGTATATAGCAGTAAACTTCGGTGTCAGTCCAAAAACTCTCTCAGAACCCTTGTCAGTCTCTACTCCAGTTGGCAACCCAGTTACAGCTAGACGAATATACAGAAATTGCCCTATCACAGTCTCTCAGAAAGTCACCTCAAAAGACCTTGTAGAGTTAGAAATGGTAGATTTTGATATCATTCTAGGCATGGATTGGTTTTATTCCTGTTATGCCTCAATCGATTGTAGAACTAGGATCATTCAGTTTCAGTTTCCAAACGAGCCAATCTTAGAGTGGAAATGTAGTATCTCTTACCTTAAGGCAAGAAAATGATTTCCAAAGTGTATGTTTATCATCTTGTTCGGGTTAGGGATTCAAACTCCGAAACCCCAACTCTGGAGTCAGTTCCAGTAGTAAATGAGTTTTGATAAGTATTCCCAGAAGATCTTCTCGGAGTTCCTCCAACGGAATAGATCTCCTTCCAGATACGCAGCCCATTTCGATTCCTACTTTCAGAATGACTCCAACTGAGATAAAGGAATTGAAAGAACAGTTGAAAAACCTTATAGATAAGGGCTTCATCAGACCCAGTATCTCTCCATAGGGTGCTCTAGTGTTGTTCGTGAAAAGAAAGACGGTTCTCTCAAATTGTGCGTTGACTCTCATCAGTTGAACAAAGTCATAATAAAAAATAAGTATCCCATCCCCAGGATTGATGATTTGTTTGACCAACTTCAGGGTGCTAGTTACTTTTCTAAGATAGACCTCAGATCCAACTATCGTCAGCTTAGAGTCAGAGATAGTGACATTCTGAAGAAAACCTTTAGAACTTGGTATGGTCATTATGAATGTGTAGTTATGTCTTTTGGACTAACAAATGTTCATGGAGCTCTGATGAACTTAATGAACATGGTGTTCAAACAACATTTGGACTTGTTTGTTATCATCTTTATTAATGATATCCTCATTTATTATCAGAGTGAGGAGAAGCATGCGACTCATCTGAGTGTTGTTCTAAAACCTCTCAAATATCGTCAACTATTCGCTAAGTTCAGCAAATGTGAATTCTGGTTACACTCAGCCATTTTCCTTGGTCTTGTGGTATCTAGCGAAGGGATCCGAGTGGATTCTCAAAAAATTGAAGCCGTAAAGCATTGGCCCAAACCTATTTCTCTTATAGATATCAGAAGTTTCTTGGGTATGGTCGGCTAGTATAGGAGATTTGTTGAAGGATTTTCATCCATAGCTTCCCCATTGACCAAGTTGACTTAAAAGAAGGTCAAATTTCAATGGTCAGATGAGTGAGAAAAGTTTCTCAGAACTAAAGACTAAGTTGACTAAAACTCCCTTGACTCTACCAGATGGTTCAGACGGTTATGTAACCTACTGTGATGCATCTAGGGTCGGCCTAGGTTGTGTGTTGATGCAGCGAGGTAAGGTCATAGCATATGCTTCTAGACAACTTAAGATCCACGAGAAGAATTACCTGACTCATGTCCTTGGACGTGAAGCCATAGTATTTTCCCTAAAGATTTGGAGACACTACTTGTATGGTGTTCATGTTGTTGTGTTCACAGATTATAAGAGCCTCAAATATGTTTTCACCTATAAAGAGTTGAATCTTCGTTAGAGGAGATAGCTTGAGTTTCTCAAAGACTATGACATGAATGTGATTTTCATCCGAGTAAGGCCAATGTAGTGGCTGATGCTCTCAGCAGACTGTCTATGGGTAGTGTAGTATATGTTGAGGAAGAAAATAAAGAGTTAGCTAAAGATGTTCAACACTCGCTTAGGAGTTTGCCTTACGGGCACATCATATGGTGGTGTGATAGTTCAGAATGGATCAAAATCTTCATTGGTAGCGGAGGTTAAGGAAAAACAGCATCAGAAAGTTAAGGTTTTCTCCCGGGGAAGATGGTGTACTTCGTTACCAGGGTCGTTTATGTGTTCCTAATATGGGTGAGTTGATGCAACATATCCTTATAGAAGCTCATCACTCCAGGTATTCCATTCATCCAGGGACCACTAAGATGTATCGTGATCTACGAGAATTTTTTGGTGGAACGACATAAAGAGGGACATAGCCGACTTTATGGCTAAGTTTCCTATTTGTCAACAAGTTAAAGTAGAACATTAGAAATCAGGAGGTGTGACTTAAGAGATTAACATTCCTACATGGAAGTGGAAAGTGATAAACATGGATTTCATCACAGGTTACCTTGTACTCGCAGACAACATGACTCTATTTGGGTGATAGTGGACAGAGTCACTAAGTCCGCTCACTTTTTTGGCTGTCAAGACTATTCTATAGAGGACTACGCCAAATTCTACATCAATGAGATAGTCAGAGTAGATGGGTTCCCTTGTCTATCATTTCAGATAGAGGTCCTTAGTTTACCTCTCATACATTTCATCCACAGACAGATGGTCAGACAGAGCGTACCATTCAAACCTTAGAGGACATGTTGAAAGCTTGTGTGATTGATTTCAAAGGAAGTTCGGATGATCACCTACCTCTCATAGGGTTCACCTATAATAATAACTTTCATTCTAATATTCAGATGGCCCCGTATGAGGCACTATATGGGTGTGGATGCAGGTCCTCGATTGGTTGGTTTGAAGTAGGTAAATCAACCTTGATTGGGACAGATTTGATTTATGAGGCTATGGAGAAAGTTCAGCTCATTAGAGATAGACTAAAGACAACTTAGAGTCGTCAGAAGTCCTATGTATATTTGAGGAGAAGGGACTTAGATTTAGAAATCGATGATTGGGTTTTCCTGAAGGTATCACCTATGAAGGAGGTGATGAGATTCAGAAAGAAAGGGAAGCTCAGTCCTAGATATATAGGTCCTTACAGAATCCTGAAAAGGGTTGGTAATGTGGCTTATGAGTTAGAGTTGCCAGCAGAACTAGTAGTGTTTCATCCAGTCTTTCATATTTCCTTGTTGATGAAGTGTGTGGGTGATCCGACATTGATAATACCATTAGAGAGTGTGGCTGTGAATGATAGTTTCACTTATGAAGATGTGCCAGTTGAAATTCTTGACTGTCAGGTTCGTAGGTTGAGATTTAAGGAAGTCGCTTCAGTAAAGGTTTTGTGGAGGAGTCAGTCTATAAAGAGAGCTACTTGGGAAGCAAAAGCAACCATGGTGCCAAGTATCCTCACCTCTTTACTTCCAATTCCATTTCAGCTTGAGGTAATAGTTCTCTCCAGTCTCTCAGTTTACTTTTGAGTAATTCAGTCTAAGTATCAGTATCTTTTTCCCTCAGTTATTCTTGCATTTCAGCACATTTGCATGTTCATGGAACTCAGTTTAATTAGATATTTGTTTCTAGTACTTAGTGGTAGGGATTGCTGCTTCTTCCCTTCATACTCAGCTGATTTAGACTTCATTCGAGGACGAATGTTCCCAAGGGGGAGATATTATCGATTGCATGCAATGAATGTGTTACTTGAATATAAATGTGTGGTTACTATTCATTATGGTTGTAATTGTGTTGTGTGTGGATGTTAGATCAGGTACCACATTGGTATGTATGTATGTATGTATGTATGCATGTATGTATGTATGTATATGCAATGACCTGGTTTCGTCGTTATAGAAATGCCAACGGGGGAAAATTTGGGGTCGAAAAAACTTTTTCGTAGTATTTGTATTTTTCCCAACCTTGTTCAGATTTGGACGAAATCGAAGTCCTTGAGGTGTGGAAAAATTTGGTAACAATTGGGTGAGTTGTTTTTGAGTTTGATTGCATGAGTAGTTAGATAACTAGTTAAGGAAATCGTACGACTTTACAAAATTGAATTCGGTCGAGTAGAACTCCCAGAATCGATCTTAGCGTGAAGGGTATTTTCTGATCATCGTGGGTTAGAGGTGTGTAGTGAAATGGGATTTTGGAATTTCTTTAGTTGACTCTCTGGTTCCGTTTGTGTCGCTTTGGTGGGAGTCTGGCCGCTCTGGGGGGGCCGCTACAGCGGGATATGGGGTGTTGTGGCAGGTACGACGGGACTTAGAATCGTAGAAAAGGATGGATAGCTCACTGGTTCGAAAATGCCGCTCTGGCGGGACTTGATGTCACTTTGGCGCCGCCACTACAGTGGGATGAGGGTCGTTGTGGCGGGCCAGACGTGACTTAATGTCGTTAATAAGCCCTTAAACGACCTTATTTGGCACTTTTTGACTTTTAGAGCTAAGGAACGACCCCCATGCGATTTCTACTCGTTTTTCACCATTCTTAAGGCTAAAGGTAAGATTTTCACTCCCCAAATCCGTTTCTCGGTCCATAGACGTAATAGAATAGATGAATATTGATTGGGGAGGGTTTTGTTATAGATTCTATGGTGGGAACAACCCTAGTTTTGATGATTGGGATCATGAGGTTGATCTAGGGTTCATAGAATTGTTATAGTTTCGGGTAATTAGCGATCATTTATTGATTCTCGTGTTATTGTGATTGTTTGTAGACCACGAACAAGCGAAACGAATCCAGAAAGGGAAGGATCAAGTTTCTTAGGGTTTCAAGCTTGTTTCGAGGTAGGTGATGATTGTGATTCTATGTTTGTGAGATGTATACTTGTTCTTGGTTCATTATGATACTTGTGTATGTATGAATGTAGCAATGTTGATCACACTTGTTGTAAATGAGATAGATGAATATCATTGCCATGAAATCATGATGTAAATGTATGATCTTGATGATGTACTTGTGATTGTGATTGTGGTGTGTGAATGGAATCGGTTGCCACGTTCCAGCATAACTAACTTGGATCGATTGCCACATTCCGACATAAAAATGGGATCAGTTGCCACGTTTCGACATAAATATGGGATCGGTTGCCACGTTTCGGCATGCTAATTGTTTGGGTTTGGGTTCCGTGAGAGGACCAATGATTTGTGATAAATGTATATTGACGAGCATGTTGATAATATTGTAAATGTTGATATATATGCATGTGGTTATAATGTTGTTTGACTTGCTTATGTTACACTAGTGTGATAGCCGCGTGATCCTACTAGTACATTGTGGTTGTGTACTGATTCTGCACTTGCTCTTATTTTTGTTGAGTACAGGGCATCTTCATACGACTATTGACAGACCTCGCTTAGAAGATCAGTGATCGTTGCTTCGAATTCAAGGGTGAGCCAATTCTTCCGGGCTGCCATAGGGTTCTCTTTCGTCCATGTCCATCATTTCCGAACTTAGATATTTGTTCTAGTTAGTTGATTAGTTCATTAGTTAGGGATGTATCCCTTCTTGTTTAGACTTGGATCATTTGTTAGGACAGATACATATATTATTATTATTATTATTATTTTTGGATCGGACACCACATCGATATATATATATATATATATATTATTGGATAGGATACCACACTACTACATATATTATTATTAAATCAGGTACCACACCAGTACAATAACCGTTTGTGTGTATGTTCATGAGAGAATCATATCTATTTTTTTGTGATGAGATGATTATAGGTTGGTCAATGAGAGGACTAGGTTGAATTATTATGTTTTAAGTATCACTTGTTGGTCCTTGAGTGGCCAGGGAGTCATGGTAGTCCGAGTACTCGACAACGTAAAGAATTACACTTGACATGTGAATAATGCTAAGTAGTGGTGAGGATTGGAAGAACGGGTATTTTATAATCATGGTTATAATTGTATATCTCTGTTTTACTAATGGTGTTTATTAGTTCATATTTTCATATAATTAAAGTGTCGTAAGGTAAGGAGTTGACATGAGAGCTTGAGGGGGAATAGTAATTTAAGTAACATGATTAATAACAACCGAAGTAACAATTAGGGGGTTAACTTATGATATGATGTGAGGATGTAATGACTTAGAGAGGTTGGAGTTGGCAGCGGAAGAAGGTGGGGTGACTTGGGTGACATGTGTGAGTTCCAACAATGTTGTTTTATTTTCCTGCTCTTAATTATGTGCATGATATTATGTGGTAGATTCGGGTCGAGTGATGATGCCTACCAATACCTGTTTTGTACCGATACTATTCTCGTTATGCCACTTGGCGTAGTCTAGTTGCAGGATTCAGTAAAGTTTATTACGTGAAGACGATGGTGATCTCTGACAACTTCTACTTCTTTTTTCTTATGATGAGAGTTGTGTCTTATTTCCTTTTATACATTGAACTCTCTTAGTAGCTCTTACACCTATTTAGACTAGTTTCGTCAGAGGGTGTTTCAGGTAATTGTAAAAGAATGACTCATATATTCGAGCTTCATATTATTTAAAAATATTAAAAAGTTTTCTTAGGTTTATTTAATTTCCACATTGTCTGATTTTAAAGTGGGGTGGTAAGGGTTCGCCTATATAGGTGTTAGAGTAGGTGTCCGCACGGCCAAGTGAGTTGAGTCGTGACAAGGTGTCACAATATCAACAATGACAGATCAAATACGTAAAGTATTATGTGAGTACAAAGAGATCATTCCAAATGCACTCAAAAAGATTTGTAGTTGTGGCAACACCGAAACATTTGGATGCAATAAGAAAAGTTCGAGATGAGCTTCAACTAGATTTAAATTTTAACAAAAAGAAAACACAATAGAATCATATTTCTCTAACTTGTCTTATATATATTTGTACTTTTAATTAATTATTTAATTTATAATATTAATGGGACCATATATTTATATATGGGTTTTCTAAAAATAAATTATCTTATTATCTTATCGAAATTGGTGGTTTTTTTACATTGGCCTAAGTTGAGACTAGAAAAAAATATTATCTTAGAGAAATTATTAATTTATCGTGTATTAATTTAGTGAGATTTTACTGTAATGTAGTTTATTTTTCCTTTATCTTAGTGTCTAAAGTGTGTTTTCGTGTATCAATACCAACATAATTTTGACTTTTACATCAACGAGAAAAGTTTGTTTACTATATTTAAGTACATTTTATATCTTAGCATGATGCGTTATCATGTTCCTCTTTAGCTACATTTTGTATCTTAAAACTTTAACATTATTTAAAAAAGAAAAGAAATTGGTATTTAATAATATAAAATAATGTAAAAATATTTAATATATAGAAATTTAAAATCGAGATAAAATATATATCTTTTTGTTGAAAGTTGAGATAAATTATTACTTATTCAATATTTTTACTTATTTGAAGAAACATAATTTTATTAATAACAGTGCGAGTACAATTTTGTTTCCTTTTGATTCTCCTCTCCTAAATATTCACCATAATTCGATGAACTTTAATAGCATATTTCTTAAATGAAATGATTTGGATCGCTAAGGACATCGAACAATGGCTTTGAGAAAGCCAATATATGATTCCTTGATCTCTTTATGTATATCTAAAAGTTTATAAAATTTTGAAACACTCTATCAAACTAACCCTAAGTGAGTGTTGGTTGTAGTGTATTTAAAATTAGAAGCCCTTAAATAAATTTTGCAAGTAGCCCCACATTGAAGAAGTCGTGTTACATTGATATTTCTCAGTTTCCCCCCTATAAATATATTAATTATCCTTCTCACATTTTTTGGAAGAACTCTAAACTATCATATGCATCACATGGTAGACTTGGACAAAGCCTTGGGGGAATGTATTCACGAGTTTCACACAGGCCCTACTTACAAACTACAAAAATTCAAACCAGATGTAAAGGAGTGTTATTAAAAAAAGAAAAAAAAATCTTAATTAGATATGTATTTTATTAAATTAATTCTATTATCAATATATTAGAAATTTAAAATTTGATTTCTATCAGTTTATATAGTTATTTAATATTGAAGATCGTATAATTTTTTTTTGTAATAAAACCTTTTTAATTTGATAAAATAAACAAATAAATAAAATAAAATATTTATTTTATATAAGATCAATATATAAGTGAAGTGCAGAGTAATAGATTATTACTAACTCAGTTTCATAAGTATTATCTCAATAAAAAAGATTGTATTAAAACAAGTGTTATTTTAGGAATTCAAAATAAAGTAGTATTATTTTTCAATCATATCTTTATGTTTCACTTTTTAGTATTTTCTTTGTCTCATTTCATTTCATGTAATTTTTTTTAGTTCGTTCTAAAAAGAATGTCATGACTTTAATATAATTAAAAAAAATTTAACTTTAAAATTTTTCATTTACCTTTGATGAAGTGATTTATAATCATACAAATATTTAGGAATTGGTTTAGATCACAAGTTTTAAATTTTTTCTTTTTTCTTTGTTTAACATCATGTCAAGTTAAATGATGCCACATAAAATAAGACAGAGGGAATAATATTTAATTTACAAGAAGATTCATCTAATAGCGGTGATTTAGTAAATTATATATTATGATTATTAATTTTTTTAATAAATACAACTTTTTTTTTTTGTTATAGTGATACTTATTTTGAAATGAGGATTTTTTTTGGTTATAGTAGCACTAATTTTGAAAGGGGGAGTCAAGTGGAGAGGGACATAGCTAGAAAAAAAAGATCATTCTTTACTGAGGTTGCAAGAATGTTGGCACACTTTTCGTCCATCCAAATTTCCTTGAAAGCTGCTCTTCACTTGTTTGTTCCAAAATGGCGAGACTTAACAGGTAATCCCTTTGTTTATTCATCAGTCAACATGAATCCAAGGTAAAGTTTGAACCTTTTTGCTCCCAACTCATTTCTTTATTTTATTAATTAGTTGTGTGTAGCTTGTATGACTATAGTGGTTGACTGGTTGCCTTATTGAACTCTCTAGAATAATATATTTTAATATTGATTACATTGTTTAAGCTTGTGTTTAGGGTGATTTTTATTCTTTCTCAATTGGGAATCAAATCATATTGGAACAAGTGCTAGGTTCAGAAAATATTGTACTTTTCTGTTTTGGTTTAATGGGTTGAGGTTTTCTAATTAGGACAACTGCTGTGCTGATAGTAATGGGGTATCTAATTTCAGATTCTTGCTCTGAGGCTCATATTGGAACTCCTTGTTTTGCCAAGTTCTTATCTTTTGAGGATTCTTGCATGAAATCTTGAATTTTTATCTTCAAGATTTGGGATTTAAGCTTCATTTTTATGTTGCATTTGTTGACAGGAGCTTTTTTTTTGGGGAGAAACTGTGAGGTGAGGTAATCCTCAGTCATTTGTTGATAGACGCGGAGTTAGGATTTTGAGTTTATGAGTTTAGATTCTACAAAAAGCAAATTACTGGTTCTTGATAAGTGGATTTTTTTTAAACACAAGTACAAAATCTGGGCCAAAGCTACGCGGTAGGCTAGCTCAAGCCGTGCTTGCTGGAAGGTAGCGATGGATGCCCAAGTGAAGAGGAGAGTGTTTCTCTTATTGGTTTCATGTATATGGGTGCCTATGGCGGTTCTTGGTGGGACTGAGAATGTCACTGTCTCTTCCTTGTCTAGGCCAAAAGTGGTGAAGTTTGGAGCTTTATTCACAGTAAATTCAGTGATCGGAAGTTCTGTAATGCCAGCCATTTTAGCTGCAGTTGATGATGTTAATGCTGATTCTACAGTACTTAGTGGGACCAAATTGGACGTCATAACACAGGATACAAATTGCAGTGGATTCATAGGCACTATTGATGGTAAAGGCTTTTTCTCCACCATAATTTTCTTGTCTGTATTAAAGCTACTTAATTCTCAGTAGTGCTGGTGTCTAGACACATGATATCGTATAGTCAATTTCTTTTACTTTCAGTATTATTAACAAATGCGGTGTTCCCCATTTTATGTATAAATTTGAGACTAAGATGTGCTCATTCAATCCAATTCCCTCGCTTGATCATATATAAGGGGGTGATGGTATTTCTTTTCTTCAGCTTCCTTAATTTTAATACATTGTGGGCGTGGTGGCACCGGGGAGAAGGGTGCAATGGAATGTTTCGAGACTCTTTTGAGAAGTGTAAACTATCACGAATGGATTTAGACCAGAAATGGGACCATGAAGCAATACACACTTCCTCTATTGGAAATGCAGAAGCTAAGTTTAGTTCATGCCTGCCTTCATGGCCTGTTTCAGGATTTTGTAATAGTTCAATGTTTGTCAAAACCATAACCGAAGCTGGTGTTCCTGTCACATTTAGGTTTTTTGCATTAACTTTATTTATCTATTGCTTTTATTCCTGTATCCCTCTTAATATTTAACACACATACTTCCTTTGCAGCTTTGCAGCTGATGGAGAAAGAAGTTGTTGTTGCGGTGGGTCCGCAATCCTCTGGAATAGCACATGTCATTTCTCATGTAGTGAATGAACTTCGTGTCCCGCTTTTGTCTTTTGCAACTGATCCTACTCTTTCCTCTCTTCAGTACCAATATTTTCTTAGAACTGTCACAAATGATTACTTCCAGATGTATGCTATTGCTGATCTGGTTGATTATTATGGATGGAAGGAGGTTATAGCCATATTTGTTGATGATGACAACGGTAGAAATGGGATATCGGTGTTGGGTGATGCCCTTGCAAAGAAGCGAGCCAAGATCTCTTATAAAGCAGCCTTTTCTCCTGGAGCTACTATGAGTGATATCGATGACTTGTTAGTCAGTGTGAACCTTATGGAGGCACGAGTTTATATTGTTCATGTAAATCCTGATACTGGACTGTCCTTTTTTTCGAAGGCAAAAAAATTGGGAATGATGAGCAGTGGTTATGTTTGGATCGCTACTGATTGGCTTCCATCTGTTTTGGATTCATCAGATTCTAATAAAGATACTATGGACGTACTACAAGGGGTTGTCGCGCTTCGCCATCACACTCCAGATTCTGATAAGAAAAAGACATTTGCATCTCGATGGAAAAACTTGAAGAGTATACAAACTTCAAGGTTTAATTCTTATGCACTCTATGCTTACGATACAGTTTGGTTGGTTGCCCGTGCACTTGACCTTTTCTTCAAGAATGGTGGAAATGTCACTTTCTCTGATGACCCCAGTTTGCGTGATACCAATGGAAGTGCTCTGAAGTTGTCATCCCTCCGAGTTTTTGACCAAGGACAGAAACTACTCCAGATACTTGTTGGCATGAACTTCACAGGTCTAACTGGTCAGATTCAGTTTGATCCTCAGAAGGATTTGATTCATCCAGCATATGATGTTCTTAATGTAGTTGGAACTGGATTACGCACTATAGGTTACTGGTCAAACTATTCTGGTCTCTCTGTTATAACTCCTGAGGTTTTATACACAAAGCCTGCTAACACTTCAACCAGTAACCAACATCTATATAATGCTATATGGCCTGGAGAAACTATAAAACGACCTCGAGGATGGGTGTTCCCCAATAATGGAAAGCCCCTGAGAATTGCCATTCCTTTCCGTGTCACTTTTGAAGAGTTTGTGAAGAAAGATAAAGGACCTGCCGGGGTGAAAGGATATTGTATTGATGTTTTTGAGGCTGCAATAGACTTGTTGGCTTACCCTGTCCCTCATGTCTACATTTTATACGGAGATGGAAAAAGAAACCCGTCGTTCAACAGCATAGTGAATGATGTTGCACAAAATGTGAGTACTTACAGCTACATTCAACAACCTAGTATTTATGACAAAAGTACTCTAACCAAGCCAGTGACCAGTCTAACTATATCTACTCAGCTTCAGTATCTATGCATCACGATTTTCCGTGATGGAAACACTAACTAATTAGGAAATAAGGTGATTCCTTTTTTATATATATGAAATGTGATAGAGACCCTTGATGCTGATTAGAAGTATCACAATTCTATATAGGGTAAGTGAAATATGCATGACCATAAGTGGATTTTATACTAATGTGGATTTGTCGAGGATTTACGGATGCATAACTCAAATGTTTGGTTCAGTGTGATATAAACTGATATCTTTGCGACTGTTGATAACGCGATATGACCAGTAAGTTGAAGAAATATGTAATTGAACTGAATAGGTTGGTCAGCAGCAATTGTCTATACATTCAGTTTATTGAGTAAAGTCGTTTGATAAAATTTCTTAAATATCGGTTGGGAGGAATGTCCAAGAAAATTTAGTTTCTTTTCTGTACACCGTAATGATGTAACATTCTATCTCTGCCTTCAACTAAGAACAGTTGTGTATGCATAAAATAATGAGAATATTTCTTAGAGCACTTATCAGGGTACATTTGTTTGTTAGAAATATGATGCAGCTGTTGGAGATATTGCAATTACAACAAATCGAACAAGGATTGTGGACTTCACACAGCCTTATATGGAATCTGGACTCGTCGTAGTTGCTCCTGTCAAAGAGACCAAATCCAGTCCTTGGGCTTTCTTTAAGCCATTTACAATTCAAATGTGGGGTGTAACTGGGGTATTCTTCCTCTTTGTTGGTTCTGTTATTTGGATTCTTGAGCATCGGATGAATCCTGAATTCCGCGGTCCACCGAGGAAACAACTCATTACAGTGTTCTGGTTAGTACTTCTTACTGCTACAACTTCTCGTGAAATGAGAATCAGTATGCTATTTAAGTGCAGGTTTTTCTTTAATGTTCTAGCATGAATCTAATTTTGACTCTTTCCTTTGCACAATTTGAATTCTGATGGCACCATTAATGTTGAGAAGATCCTTTTTTTAGTAAATCATTTTGCCTGTACACGTATATTATCCCTGGTACTAATATCCATTTTGTCTTTCAGGTTTAGTTTCTCAACCATGTTTTTCGCGCACAGTAAGAATATCCTCCTTGAACTTTTCTAGCAAGGTGCTATTATGATACTCAGTTCTTCCTTCGCACAGCTGACACTCTCCGTTGTGAATGAATACAGGAGAGAACACATTGAGCACCTTGGGACGCTGTGTGCTGATCTTCTGGCTCTTTGTGGTTTTAATCATCAATTCGAGCTATACAGCTAGCTTGACATCTATCCTTACAGTGCAGAAACTGTCTTCGGGAATTGCTGGAATTGACAGTTTAATCTCAAGCCCTGATCCTATAGGAGTCCAGGATGGGTCATTTGCATACAATTATCTCATTGATGAGCTACATGTTCCAAAGTCACGGCTCCGAATAATAAAAAGCGAAGCTGAATATGTCAGCGCCCTCCAGCAAGGTCCAAAAGGTGGTGGTGTTGCTGCCATTGTAGACGAGCTCCCTTATGTTGAGCTGTTTTTGTCTAATAGCAAATGCATATTCAGGACTGTAGGACAGGAGTTCACAAAGAGCGGATGGGGCTTTGTAAGTATTTCCTTTTGCTTTTGCTATGATGAGCTGACAGTTCGCCATAAAACTATATTTATGACTTACAAATGATCTAAATCGCCTTCATCCTCAACCCCAATGAAGAGGAATAAAGAGAACTCAGTCCAAAATTGGAATAGAAAAAATGGAAACTACAACATACTTCCTCTATTTCAATTTGTTCGTCTTACTTTTCTTTTTGGCCATTTCAAAAAGAATGTCTCCTTCCTTTTTGGCAACTCTTTAATTCTGATTTCCATATGACATGTTAAATACCACAAGATTAAAGAGTATTTTGGTACATATTACATATCTTTAGCTTAAGACCACAAGATTCAAAAGTTTTCTTTACTTTCTTAAACTCTGTGTCAAATCAAAACCAGACAAACAAATTGAAACGGAGGGAGTATTATGCTTATCTCCTTGTGATGATGCACAGGCAATCTGGTCTACTCAAAGATTGATCTTAACTGTCTTTGGTCAGGCATTTAAAAGGGACTCTCCTCTGGCTATTGATTTGTCAACTGCTATCCTTCAACTATCAGAAAATGGTGAATTACAAAGGATCCATGACAAATGGCTATCTAACAAAGAATGCTCTTCACAAAACAACCAAGTTGACGACACTCGCCTTTCTCTCAGTAGCTTCTGGGGCCTTTATGTGATCTGTGGTGGTGCTTGTGCCGTTGCTCTTGTAGTGTTTATCTGCAAGGTTTACTGTCAATTCCTCAGGTATGATCCCGAGACAGAGGAGCCGGAGATCAGTGAACCTGAATCTGCAAGGTCTAGTAGACGTTCCCTACGGTCACGTAGCTTCAAGGACTTGATGGGCTTTGTTGATAAAAGAGAAGCTGAGATAAAAGATATGCTCAAACGTAAGAACAGTGACAACAAGAAACAGATAAGTCATAGCTCAGATGTGCAACAGAACTCTCCTGTTTAAAATGTTGTTGGGTTGATGTTCTTTTGTTCAATGCATCAACCTATATATGTATATGACATTTATAATTCCTATTTTATGTAACTTATTTGTCATAAAAACTTAGGTAGATTAGAATGAAAAATGTCTTTGTAGGCTATTTAGTAGGAAAAAACTAAATTATACATGTGATCTGGTGGTCAATGAAGTGGCTGTGAATCTAAGGTTTTAGGTTCAAAACTTAGTGGAGACAAAAAAACAGAAGGTGATTCTTTCCATCTGTCCTAGCCTTGGTGGACAGAGTTACTTGGTACCTGTTACTGGTGGAAGGTGACAAATATCCCGTGGAAGTGACGAAAGTTGGTCCGGACACCATGGTGATAAAAAAAATAAAAAACTGGCTATATTATATTGTATAAATGATGAAATAGGGGGACAATTGTATTCAAAGTTTAATCATTTGTTTTCCTTCTTTGGGTATTATTGTTTTTTTAGTAAATAAATTTAATAAATTCCATGTCTTTTTCCTTTCTGTCCTATTATTTGTGGAAAGAGAATGATTTGTTCATCGTAGTTCACCAGAACTTAGGATTGATGTTCAACTTAAAATAAGTAGAAAGAGGTTTAAATAAAGCAGAATGAAATATAGATGAAGTGTGTCTTTAGTTATTCTTCTTGGTTTGTTACTATTTCCTCCGTTTACTTTTAATGGCCATGATTTTTTTTCTAGAGTCAAACTATAAGAACTTTGACTAATTTTTTATGATGTATTTTTCCATCATATTGATATGCAAAAAATTGCAATTTATAGTACTTTTCATTTAGTTTTTGAATATCTATTTTTTGTTTTGTTTAAAATATCGAATTAATGTAGTTTAATTTAACTTTGACAATAAATCAAATTAATTTTGGAAAAGCGCAATATGATAATTAAAATGGACGGAGAGAGTACTTAATAGAAGAAGTTTTAAGTTTTTGACCATAAATTGTCACTTTTTTTTTTGAATGATAGGGAATAGAAAGAGACTCGAGTCTAGTTATAAGTAAACGATGATTTACAAGAATAAGTACCCCTAATTACTGTCATGGGCTCATGGCTTAAGATGTATAAGAATAATTGTGAATTAGGTGTATAATTATATCAGTTATACATAAATTAGTTATATATAGGTTGAAATCATTACTAAATAGAAAATTAAATAGTAAGAATTAATATCAAAATTAACTAATTAATGATACATTCTATCGAATAATCTTTAAAAATTGTGACAAATAGCAAGTACTTATTCATTCTTATCTAATGATGTCAGAATCATCTTTGATTAGGAGCACTTGATCTCAAAAATGAAATCATTTGACACGAATCCAAAGTAATCAGACTCGAAAGTGATAACAACCATTGAGAAATCCACTCATTCCCAAGAATTTCTCATGGAGTCAACAACACTAACATTGAGAGATTTACTCATTCCCAAGAATTACCCACGGATTCAACACTTAACTCTCCAAATATAAAAGCAAACCTAAAACTCACTTTTCTTCCCACCGTCCCTTCCTTGACACGGTCCAAAAAACACCCCTTTACCTAATTCCAAGACAAAATCCTACCTTTTGAATCATCACCATCACCATCACCACCACCAATCGACATATAATGTCTTCTTCTGCGGCCACCATCCCCGCCTCCGCCAATGTTTATTCCAGTAGTTTAGCCAACAAGGATTCCATGGAGGATTTAGTTGCTTTAAAAATCAGCCTCTTGGGTGATTATCATATTGGAAAGACAAGTTTTTTGGTTAGTAGAAATAATTACTAGAAAATTTCTTTCCATGCATGCAATATTATCATCATATTATCCGCCTTGCAGAGACAAATTCAAAATTTAAATACAAACATATAACATGTCAAGTTGCAGAGGCAGATTCAAAATTTAAATGCAACAAATAACATAACAAGCTGGACCTAAAATAAGGAAACACAAATAAGGCAAAAACAATTATATTTTGTTATATATAAACCAATTAACCCTCTTGTATGATTTTTTGACTCCGCCATGCCAACCATGCACCTCTTAATTCATATGCATATTTTAGTCAGAACACTATTTTTTTCTTCTAATTTTCTAAATACATCAAAAATAACAATAACATATCCAGTGAAATCTCATGATTTTCTAGATACATGTGTATTTTTATATTTCAAGTTTAATTAATCATGAATTTTGTCATTTCTGTGTTTTTTTTTTGTAGACAAAGTATGTAGGAAAGGAGAAAGGGGAAGAAGGTTTTTCAACAACAGGGTTAAACCATATGGACAAAACTCTCTGTGTTAGTGGCGCTAGAATTTCCTATAACATTTGGGAAGTCGAAGGTATATTCTTTCCTCGATCCATTCATCCAGATTCGACTCATTTTTCTTCTTTTTTACGTGGATTGTCCGAAAAATCTCATCAATTTTTGGCATGCGAATAAAATTTAATAAAATCTACATATATATATATATATTTTTTTTTTTTTTTTTTTTGTCATTCTAAAGATACAATTATGTGAACATAACTTTTTCTAAAATTATGTTTATGATATTGCAGGTGACGTTTCTCATATTCCAGTAGCTTGTAAAGACTCTGTAGCAATGTTGTTTATGTTTGATCTCACAAGTCGTTGTACATTAAATAGGTATTTATAATTTATAATTTTTTTTTTTGCTAACATGAAAATAATGGATCATCGTTGTGATTATTGACGACAACGATATTTTTAGATCAAATTATTAACTGATGAGGATATTTTTGTTCAATTTCACATAGTTTAAGGATATTTTTGACATTTTTCGTATCTTGATCAATAACAGTGTAATTAGCTGGTATCAACAAGCAAGAAAATGGAATCAAGTAAGAAGATTAAAACTTTTCATTTTATTTTTTTGTTTTTCTAGATGAAATATTAAAGAATATGTTAATGTGACTTTATTATTTAATTTAATTTTGATTTACAGACGGCAATTCCAGTTCTAATAGGAACAAAGTTTGATGATTTTGCTCAATTACCATTACATGTGCAATGGACAATCGCTTTGCAGGTATATTTTCTCATTTTTTTGTGGCACCAATAAATGATAAACTGAGATGAAGCATAATATTTTCTCCGTTTTAATTTAATTATCTGATTTTAGACTTGACACAGAGTTTAAGAAAGTAAATAATATTTTAATTTTTTTTGTGGTTTTAAACTAAATGCACATAGAATTTATCATCAAATATTTGGTCTAATAATATATCATATGGAAAGTTAGAATAAAAGAGTTATAAAAAAATTATATATATTATTTGAAATAGAGTAAAAAAAAGTAAGACAAACAAATTGAAATGAAGAACATGATTCATTTGCTAACATGAATTGACAATTTTTAACATATAAAGAGATAAACCTATTATCTTTTTTCACATTTTATCCTTAATATTAATTACTTAATTATTCTCCAAAATTATTTTTCAAGACTTAAGACTATATATCATTTAATATGAATATCACGATAAAATCTTCATATTAATCATTGTTTTCCAAAGGATGCAAAGTCCAAAGTAGACAATTAAAAAAAATTAAAGAAGCAAATACTTTTACTTTTACTATAAAGATTTATTTGTACTATCTTAAACATGACTTAATTTTGTTTGAACAGGCAAGAGCATATGCTAAGGCACTAAATGCAACTTTATTCTTCTCAAGTTCAGCTTACAACATAAATGTTAACAAGATCTTCAAGTTCATCACAGCCAAAATCTTCAACTTACCATGGACATTGGAACGTAACCTCACCATTGGAGAACCCATTATAGACTACTAGACTACAAATGACTCACATAGACAATCGATCACTGGATCTTGTTACTTTTACTACAACAAGCTAGTGAAATTTCGGTTTTTCTTGATTATGACTCATTATGTAAAATACACAAATTTGTGGAATGGAAAACATTTTTTTCTTGTTTTCTTTTTGACTTTGTAATTTGTAGAGTCGGTTCATTGATTATTCGTGATTTTACCTAGTTCCTTTTTTATCCTCTCAAACGCCTTAATATACTTGTTATACAGTTTGTAATATTGAAATAGCTATTTAAGGTACCACCATTAAGATAGTTTAGTAAAAGGTGTTACAAGGGGACATATTTGTTTTACAAAAGGATTGTCACCTTTTTAAACAAGTGCAATTTCAATTGCTTATGTTCGTTATTAATGGAGACGTCAATTGGTACATATTTTTCACTTTTAATTCGATTGATAATAAGCTTGTTGTATTCTAAAGGAGTGCAATTTCACTTTTTTCCCCTTCTTTTCGTCTATTTCATATTTGAACAAAAATTAACTTTCTTGAATATTTATCGTGTGCCTGAAATCAGGGAGAATTTAATTTTTGCAAATTAGTTGTCCAAGAAAGACTTTGAAATTATTATAGAATTTGATAGTGTTATTATTTCTAAAAATTCTATATTTGTTGTTAAAAGAATACTATATATTGTTAAGGTTTTTTTCAAGATGAGTATTAATAGTATTAAGGGTTTGTGTATTTTCGAGTCAAATCTTATGTCATGACATACTAGATTATGACATTTAATTTAAATTTTGATTCTATGAAATTTATGTCAAGAATTGGATACTTAGAATGCAATTAAGAACAATTAAATAAGTGTGAAATTTGCATTCAAGCAAAAATGACAAATAAATCATTTTTACTGTTAAAGGAAATTCACAATTGCTTGAACTTATATATATACTAGTTTTTTGATACGTGCGTTACACGTGATTACCAGTTCAGAAAATATATGTTATAGTAAATAGTATTGCTTATTTAAGCGAAGATTTGAATAATAAATTTAGCATTAATGAAAATATTTTTCTCATAAAAGTTAACTATATTAAATAAATAAGTAACAATTAAACTAATACAAACTTCAACTGGGTTATTACAAGTCATATGAATTTTTCTTCGTCTAAAATACTGAAATATTAAGAAATAGTAAATAAGTAAAACAAAAGGGCAATTTTTATATAGTAATACCTATTTTGAAGCAAAATTTCTGACAATCTAAATCACATAAGTATCATTGATAAATAAAGCCATTCTTTTGTCTTGAGCATCAAAAAATAAATCATGACAATTCTCTAAATTTTGAAAAAATATATTCATAAGCATATATCTACTTCACAAGAGAAGTCGTTAACAAAAACAAATGAATTTAGACTATGATGTGAGGCAAAAATACATATTTTTAATCATTATTTGTCTCACATTTAGGGGTCGTTTGGTAGGGAGTATTAGGAGAACTATTCCTTGTATTATGTGTGGTATTATGTAGTACTATGTTTGGTAGGAATTTTGGGGCTATGTATAACTAATTCATGGATTAGTTATACACCCTCCATGGTATTATAGGGTGTATATAGGGGTGTACATGGCCGGGTTGGTTCGGATTTTTCAAATATCAAACCAAACCATTTGTGTCGGATTTTTAAATTTCTAAACCAAACCAAACCAATAAAACTTGGGGTTTTCAACCTCGGATTTTTTTGGGTTTTTCGGGTTGTTTCGGGTTTTTCCGGTAAAGTATTCATACAAACATATAATTGACTTGTACTTCAAATATTTCTTTAGTCCTACCAAAATACAACTATGTAAGATGTTTCTTAAAAATATAACACAATATGATATGATTAATGACACTAAAGTATCCAACAAAAATAATAATAATGAAATCGCGTAAAACAAATATTGCAAATTAACAAGTTATAATGAAAATGATCATAATTTAAAAGTACTAAATCATGCTAAAATAAGTTTAATAAGTATTAGTTACATAACTAAA